>NC_133122.1:35775631-36020377 GCF_033568475.1 Henckelia pumila
ATATTACAAAAAAATATTAATTATTAAATGAAAATGATAATAACTAAAGTGCCACTTTTATAGATATATATAGATATAGACAAATAAATAAATTAAGACATATTTCAATTAATATAATAATTTTTAGTTTAAGAAATGAATTAAATTTAACAATTAATCTACTTTGAATAATAAATCAATGGGCACAAAATTAAGAAAAATTTCAATTAATAAATTTTTTAATTTAAGACATGAATTAAATATTACTAATTAATATACCTTGAATAAATAAATGGACAAAAATTAATTACTCATGAATAATCTAGAAAATAAATTGGAAAACCTAAAAAAACATTGGAAATGACAAAAATATTTAATTAATAGTATGTAAGATAAAGAAGGGCAAATTAAAAAATTCACAATTGGAACTCATATATTTACAAAAGTATAAATAAATATGAATAATATAATATAATAATATAATATAATATAATATAATAATAGATAATAGGTCAGAGTAATAGATACATAATAGATAATAGATAATATTAAAAGTTAAAACAAGCAAAAGCAATTAATAATTAATAATATAATTATAAATCGCCTCATTCCTTTTTCAACAGTTCAATTAAATTACATATTACGTATTTTTTTTAAATAAAATTAATTTAAATCATAATTTGACTTTGAGCCCATTGCGCGTAATGTACAAGTTACTAGTTTCTAGTATTTTTCTACAAGCTAGATTGCGCATGTTTAATGGAGAGAATGACATAATTATCCAATAGTAAACCGATTTCTACAATTATTGTGAATCCACACAAATCCCGGTCAATTAAATTTAAACTAGCATTTGTAAGGCAAAGTGTAATTCTAAACAAAAATAATATCCTTCCATGTTTATATAATCATGTAGGTCGTAGCCAATGGCGGAGTCAGGATCTGAAATCCACCCGGGCTAGAATTTTTAACGAGAAAAAAAAAATAATGCATAAGAATTAAAACGATAAATAAGATACTTGTTCATTGTAGTCTTAAAAAGTTTTTCATTAATAAAATCTTGGATAATTTTTTATGGAATCATATTTAAGATTTAAATTTTTTGACTGATATCACAATTCAAATTTGTTTTCAATATGACATCATATCAGCAATATATGATCAGCGCGATGCATAATGTAATATAAATAGAAACTTGAACCGATCAAACCATTAAACTTTTTTATGAAATCAAAAATTGCAATTACAAAAAAATTCTTTTATTGCAATGCAGTCAATTTTAAAATAAAGCAATACACAAAGTATAAAAAAAATTACTCAGCAAGAAGAAATCTACATTATATAAGTGGAAATATTATTTAAAAGACAAAGATTGACATAGATGAAAGTTAAATTTAATCAAATTTAATCAAGATGACAAAGACGAAAAATCCCAAATTTGATACATATGGGCTATTTAATATTTTTTAAGTGGGATACATGTAGGCTATTTAATTTTTTAAATTTGTCTACCCGAGCTAATATAACATTGGTCCAAAAATAATACAAAAAAATATTTCAAAATATATATATATAATACATTAAAAAAAATTTGAAAATGGGCCACCCGCACTAAGCGTGCCTCCGCCCTTGGTCGTAGCACATGTGATGCGTGCCGTCCAGTTAGAAAAGAAAAATAATACAAAAAAATATTTCAAAATATATATATATAATACATTAAAAAAAATTTGAAAATGGGCCACCCGCACTAAGCGTGCCTCCGCCCTTGGTCGTAGCACATGTGATGCGTGCCGTCCAGTTAGAAAAGAATAGAGTCTTTGTTTTAAAAAACCAAACAAATAAAATTTATCAATACTTAAAATTGAAATGCAAGAGATAAGATAAGATATAGAAATGTGGATTAGTGAAAGGATATTTTTTGAAATCCTAACAAGAATTTTTTTATAAAAAAATATATAAAAATTATTTTAGGAAAATATCAAAATTTAGTTACTCAAGTGGTTCAGTATCAAGTGAGATAGATGATATCATAAATATTTATCTGTTAGATGAGTCGACTGGATCGAAATATAGAATCATTTGACATAAAAAAAATCATGAATTTGGTCCAATAAGAAATCCGTATAACAAAATTAATCTATTAAACAATGTCACAAGATTTTTCATGTAATCAATAAATTTATATATAGTAAATTTACTCTCATGTTTCATATTTTGTACTATATATTCCTATCTTTATGTACTCCCCCAACCGAAGGGATTTGTCTGGAAAATCCTCCGCATCTTTTCACATGTTTGTTCGTGTTTTCTACACTAATTAACCAAATCAAAAAAGAACAATACTAGAGGGGGAAAAAAAATCGTGATTCGAACATTTATTAACTATCATCTATACTTCCTATTATATCAAATGAGAGATCTTTACACTAAAAAAATTTGACGTGAATTTGTGGCATCAATTGATTTTTACTAGGACTTTTTTTTTTTGTGTGTGTTTTCACTAAAAAAATATCTCAGTTGCATCCAATTTAAAAAAAATCCACACACTGTATACATATTATTAAATATAAATGCATCATTCATTGATATCCAAATAGAAATTAAAACCAAAACAAAAGAATCAAGATATCTACATAAAAACATGCACAAAGACACTAGTATAAAATATATTATTTGCGGAAGACACCACTTACTAATTAAAACCAGATTAAATATCATTTCCCTACTTGAAAATAACGTCAAAAGGGAAAATTAAAAGTACACAAGAGGCCATTTGAAAGAGCCTGGGGTCAAAAAATTAAATAAAATAAAAATTCGGCGTACACATATATTATAATATTACAATATAATAATTAATAATAATAACAATAATCTCTTGTTACGAAAAAGGTGTATAAATGAGGAGTGCTATAGCCAAAAAGACTCCTCCGAACTGAGGAGAGCCAATTACTTCCCTTTCCTTAATATTATTCATATTCACATATATATATATGAAAACCCCCCTCCATTTAATGATTCACTGAAGCAATAAATTCTGCCTTCCTATTATAATTTTTAATTTAATTTATAACAAAAAGAGAGCCCCAAAATCTCTCTCATTTCTTCTGTACCAGATTCTTCTGCAGAAGCAGAGGTGAGGTTTTGAAGATGGGCGGGGATAAAGCTCTCAGCCTCGAAGAAATCAAGAATGAAACTGTTGATCTGGTATTTTTTTCTCATCAAATTTCTTGTTTTCTGTGAATCAACGAGTGTTTGTTTTTTTTTTTCAAGGTTTATATGAAGCTTTTTCCGACATTTTTTTGGGAGCCATTGCTTCCCCCTTTTCCCCGTCTTCTTCTTCTTCTTCATCAGTATATGAGATCTGTTCCCATGAAACATTTCACACACACACGTGCGATACGGTGATTTTTTTTTATAAATATTTTTTTGATGTAAATTCAGAAGAGTAGATGGGATGATAACTATAGCTATATCACAACAATATTATAAAATTTTTGATCAATTGAACATAATTACTTGTGAAGATACGGTGCGTAATAAGATATTTGCTCACTATGTTTTAGTAGTGTGTAAACAGAACAAGAAAAAAAGGATTTGCTCATACGCAGTTAATTTCTTTTGGGAAATTTATGGAATTTGGAGATCCTATCTTTTGACGTAATTTGTTCTAAATTTTCAAAATTACATAAAAAAATAATTAAATTTTCATTTCAGAAGAAAAATTAATTATTTTTTATGCAATTTTTTTAAAAAGAAAAATATTTAAAAAGGGTCAATTTGGTTGTACTGGTTCCGTGGTACTTTTAGCTCTCTTTCGTTTTCTAACTGTTTCCTTGTTTTATGCCACGCCATCTTTGGGTTCTTTTTATTACTATTCACATCCAGACTTATTTGTTCCATTTTTTTTAAAAAAATAATGTTCCTGATAAATTATATTTAATCATTTAATGTAATAAATAAATACTATGTAAACCCCATATTTATAATAAAAATAGTATTTTTCTCATATAAATAATATTTTTTTTTCATTGATTACCAAACAAAAAATCCGTCTCACTCACATGATTTTTTTTTTTGTTAGCCCTAGTATTTTTTAGTTAATACCAAAACATATTTACTTCATTTTATTAATTATAAAATTAACACCATAGATATTGAGAAAAATATTCTAAAAACATAATCTGTATTGTTTTTAGTTTTAATATAATCTCTAATTTTGTACGCAGAAATTATTTAACATAAGAAGAAAATTTAATATATGGGTACGAGTGGAAATTATTCGTGTGGAAATAAAATGAACTTTGTATATATAAGTCTATAATTTTATTTTTTTAAAAAAACAAGGGTCTATAATTTTATTTTCTTTCAACACATTACGACACTTTTTCTTTAATTGGGGTATTCATCAACGCATATGATGTACTGGTGGGGTCGGGTGGGAAGTGGTATCGGATTCCACTTTGGCGCGTGGAGTTCACGTGGAATCCTCCTCGTGAAGCATGCTGAATTTAAGCCATGTTGACTGGCTAGAAATCCATTTGGGCCCAGTCTTCGCAAAAAGTCAGATTTTTACTACAATCATTTTTGTCCCGTGTCTTATTTTATACTGGGGAAAGCTAAATAATATATATGAGAATTAACATATTGATAAATATTTAAATGATCAAGCAAATGTGTACTTCATGCCATGTAGTATAGTCGTTACCATGTATCGATAGCTTGTCGAACGTGGTGGTTTGCATTTAATGCGAACGGATGCAATAACGAGAAATCATTTATTCAAGAACGAAGGAGTAGAGTTAGCTAAGGCCAAGTGAAACAAAAAAAATTTAATAGGCGAAACTTCTTATGATTTTGAATGCATATTTGAAAATCTCGTGTTTAACTGCATCTCTAAAATATGGAAAGAAACTACATCTTTTAATAGCATGTTAACAGGATGTTTGGATAACTAGTTCATTACAATTCACATGAGATAAATAGTTGTATATTAGAAACCAATTTAGGATTGGTTGTATCGATAAGATATTACGAATGCACGTTTAGAACATTTAGAAGCGTTCAACTTCGAAGACGTGTGAGGATGGATGTGATCAGCGAGGGAAGATCAAGATAATACAATCGATGGAACCGAAATGGAAGCCGAACTTCATATGAAATATAGTCGTTCAAATTACCTTAGAAATAATAGAGTGTTGTTTTTGAACAGAATATATCATGTTACCCAGCATGATGAAAATATTAAGACTTTCTGAAGAAGGAATTTACCATGATATTTTTATCCGGCTGCACTATTCTAAACACGTCTTAGGATGGTTTTAAGAACAACAAACATATGATCACGTGTGATATATTAACTCTTATGTTCCTGTTATCCGCCAAATAACAGGAAAAAGTTCCGATTGAAGAAGTTTTCGAGCAGTTGAAATGCACCCGTGAAGGGTTGAGTTCTGAAGAAGGAGCTACAAGGCTTCAAATTTTTGGACCCAACAAATTGGAAGAGAAAAAGGTATCTCTCTTTCAACAAGTTTTGTTCCCTTGGATATACTGACACTTGGGTTACATATAAATTTCATAATTGGTGTCCTGGTGGTTCAGGAGAGCAAAATTCTCAAGTTCCTTGGTTTTATGTGGAATCCACTCTCGTGGGTTATGGAAGCTGCGGCTATCATGGCGATTGCTCTCGCTAATGGAGGTGGCAAACCTCCGGATTGGCAAGATTTTGTTGGTATTGTTTGCTTGCTTGTTATCAACTCCACTATCAGTTTCATCGAAGAGAACAATGCGGGAAACGCTGCTGCGGCCCTTATGGCTGGTCTTGCTCCAAAAACTAAGGTAAGATAGTTAAACATAAATATGTTCTCTTATCCAATGAATGCAGTTAGCATATCTTCTGTTCTGATAATGGAAACCATGGAATTTCTTGCTAATGGGTCTTGATCAATGTTAAAATATATTAATTTTAAAATCATTGCTTGTCACATGTTTTCCGTGGACGGAGTTGATTATGATTGAGGATTCCATTTTTTGTATCTCAGGAGTATCGTCACTTTTACTTCCAAATTATATTAGTTTTCAAACATATATAGGAGATTATCCGGTTTCTTATTCGTTATCTCTTCCTTTTCTTCCCTACGATTAAGATAATTAATGTTAAACTCATCGCTTGTTACTTGTTTTCCATGGAAGGAGTTGATTATGATTGAGGATTTCGTTTTTTTGTACCTCAGGAGTATCCTCACTTTTACTTCCAAATTATATTTAGTTTTCAAACATATATAGGAGATTCATGCGGTTCCTTATTCGTTATCATTTCCTTTTCTTCATTCCCTACGATTAAGTGATAATATAGTAAACCATGTAAAAACATCATTGGATTCTTGTTTTGGACGGTTTCTTGAAAATAGGTCCTCAGGGATGGTCAATGGAGTGAGCAGGAAGCTGCCATTCTGGTCCCTGGAGATATAGTAAGTATCAAATTGGGAGACATCGTCCCAGCCGATGCTCGTTTGCTCGAAGGTGATCCATTAAAGATTGACCAATCTGCCCTCACTGGAGAATCCCTTCCAGTAACCAAGAATCCTTATGATGAAGTTTTCTCGGGTTCCACTTGCAAACAAGGTGAAATTGAAGCAGTAGTCATCGCCACTGGTGTCCACACCTTCTTCGGGAAAGCGGCTCATCTTGTGGACAGCACGAACCAAGTGGGACACTTCCAGAAAGTTCTCACAGCAATCGGTAACTTCTGCATTTGTTCGATCGCCATTGGTATGCTGGCGGAGCTAATCGTGATGTACCCGATTCAGCACAGGCCATATAGGAAGGGTATCGACAATCTCCTTGTTCTCTTGATTGGAGGCATTCCGATCGCTATGCCCACCGTCTTGTCCGTGACGATGGCTATTGGATCCCACAGGCTGTCACAGCAAGGTGCCATCACTAAGAGAATGACTGCCATTGAGGAAATGGCAGGAATGGACGTCTTGTGCAGTGACAAAACTGGAACTTTGACTCTTAACAAGTTGACTGTCGATAAAAGCTTGATTGAGGTCTTTGCAAAAGGTGTGGATCCCGATCTTGTGCTTCTTCTTGCTGCAAGGGCTTCGAGAACTGAAAATCAAGATGCTATTGATGCTGCAATTGTTGGCACGCTCGCGGATCCAAAGGAGGTAAACATCTTTTATAAATATTACGTTCAAAATTGCAGATCGATAAAATAGTACATGTCTATGATTTTCAGGCTAGAGCTGGCATCAAGGAGTTGCATTTCTTCCCCTTCAACCCCGTGGATAAGAGGACGGCTTTGACTTATATTGATTCAGATGGGAATTGGCATCGTGCCAGCAAGGGAGCTCCTGAACAGGTACACTTTCCTTTCTTTTTTTAATGCCATTGTGGAGTCCACGGCCCACACAAGCATGAGTGCGTAAAATGGTCCACAATACTTCTTATTTATCCTCACTCTTCGAAAAAGTTAACCCAAGCTGCTAGAAGAATATGATGTTGGGCAATGGGGTATTATTATACTTGCAGTTTACCAAATCATACTAAGTATTCTTTCTCTTTGTTTTCCCTTTTTTCTTGAATCAGATTTTGACTCTGTGCAATTGCAAGGAAGACTTGAAGAAAAAAGTTCATGGCGTAATTGATAAATTTGCTGAGCGTGGGCTACGGTCCTTAGCTGTTGCCAGACAGGTTTGTTTAAAACTGCTTGCACGAATGTATATATGTTTCCATATGCAACAGCGTGTTTATCCTGAACAAATGTTTATATATTTGCAGGAAGTTCCAGAAAAGACAAAAGAGAGCCACGGTGCTCCATGGCAATTTGTTGGGCTCCTATCTCTTTTTGATCCGCCGAGACACGATAGTGCAGAAACCATCCGCAGGGCACTAAATCTTGGTGTAAATGTCAAAATGATTACTGGTAAGTCAATGATTCATTACTAAGGATATGCTGCCGTATTTTGATGCCAGACCTCAATCGTTACTGTTTCTCTGATATAGGTGATCAACTTGCCATTGCTAAGGAGACTGGACGTAGACTTGGTATGGGAGTAAACATGTATCCATCTGCTTCGTTACTTGGGCAACACAAGGATGAATCTATTGCTGGCCTTCCTGTAGAAGAATTGATTGAGAAGGCGGATGGTTTTGCTGGGGTCTTTCCAGGTTGGTAATACTTACACATTTCTTGATTTCTGAAGTTGTATTTGACTCTAATAATTTCTTCTATCTTCAACTCTGAAAAAGGGAAATTTACTGCATTTTTTTGTTCATGACAGAGCACAAATATGAAATAGTAAAGAAGTTGCAGGAGAGTAAGCACATTGTTGGAATGACAGGAGATGGTGTCAACGACGCCCCTGCTCTAAAGAAGGCAGACATTGGGATTGCTGTTGCTGATGCTACTGATGCTGCAAGAGGTGCTTCCGACATCGTGCTGACAGAACCTGGGCTTAGTGTCATCATTAGTGCAGTGTTGACGAGCAGAGCTATTTTCCAAAGAATGAAGAATTACACAGTTAGTTTACTCGTTTCCTTTTATTTTGATATGTGCATTAGTACGAAACAAATAATTGAATTTTGGGATACAATAGCTCTAACGAAACAGTATAAGATTTATGTGGTTCGACCATGACCACTGACATCTGCAACACAATGTTAAAAGACTAGAACTCTATTAGTCACTCTTAATTTAGAAAAATATAATCCCCCCTTGCATGTATAGATGAAGGTTTATTAGAATGAAAGTGAAAGGATATCTTTCTCTCAATCATAAAATGATAATGTCGAAGATATATGGTGATCTTTAGATAGGTCTAACACAAATTAAAGTTTTATTCATTTTGTTTTGCAGATATATGCAGTCTCAATCACCATCCGTATCGTGGTAAGCTGATTGTATCATTTGACGATCTGTAGTACTTTTGATATGTTCGGTCCTCGTATTATTCAATTCTTGTTTGCAGTTTGGTTTCATGCTGATCGCCTTGATTTGGGAGTTTGATTTCTCTCCCTTCATGGTTTTGATCATTGCCATCCTTAATGATGGTAATTTGTTAGATTATGTACTCCACTTTCTCCAACATCATCCATTTTTCATTTTTTTCTCCCCAAAAAACTTTGGGAATATAAATTAATAAATCTTGTTTACTTAGGTACAATCATGACCATCTCAAAAGATAGGGTGAAGCCATCTCCGCTGCCCGATAGCTGGAAATTGAAGGAGATTTTCGCCACCGGCATAGTACTTGGAGGTTACCTTGCATTAATGACTGTTGTATTCTTCTGGCTGATGCATAAGACCGACTTCTTCCATGTAATGAATCAATCCGTCCTTGATTTCATACTTTTTTTGTGGTTTTCGAGTCAACGGTTAAGACAATTTTCGTGGGCTATGCAGGACAAATTTGGAGTAAAAAATATTCGAGACAGTGAATACGAAATGATGGCTGCTCTGTACTTACAAGTTAGCATTGTTAGCCAAGCCCTCATTTTCGTGACCAGGTCACGCAGTTGGTCATATGTTGAACGCCCTGGACTTCTGTTATTGACTGCTTTTGTCATTGCACAAATGGTAACATTTACATATCTTAGACTTACCATAGAAAACATGTCAGGCATATTAAAATGGTCTGAATTTTTTAACCCTTGGGAAAACTGATTCATTTGTATAGGTTGCCACTCTCGTGGCCGTGTATGCCAACTGGGAGTTTGCTAGAATCAAAGGATGTGGTTGGGGATGGGCTGGTGTAATCTGGCTTTACAGTATCGTTTTCTATGTGCCGCTCGACTTGATGAAGTTTGCTATCCGTTACATCTTAAGTGGAAAGGCTTGGCAGAACTTGTATGACAACAAGGTATGTATGTTTAACAATTTCTGTAGAACACAACTAAAACATTTCTCCAAAATGCTGTTATTTGGCTTTTTTTACTGCTAGAAGATTTAAGTTACCCTTCTATCACCATTCACAGACAGAGTCTTAATATTTTTGGTTTTCTTCCTTGAAATAGATCGCTTTCTCAACCAAGAAAGATTATGGAAAAGAGGAGAGGGAAGCTCAATGGGCTCTTGCTCAAAGAACTTTACACGGCCTCCAAACACAGGAAGCTACAAATATTTTCAATGAGAAGAGCAGCTACAGGGAACTGTCCGAAATCGCAGAACAAGCCAAAAGGAGAGCTGAGATAGCGAGGTAAATAGATATTGATCCGGTTTTACTTTAATTCTTTCAAGCAAACGTTGCACATGTAACGAAAACATGACCATACCTTTTTTTTTTTCTTGCATTTGCAACAGGCTGAGGGAGTTGCATACACTTAAGGGACACGTCGAATCAGTCGTTAAGCTTAAAGGGCTCGACATTGAGACAATCCAGCAGCATTACACCGTTTGAAGAAGCCAAAATGAACTTCACATGAGAATCAGCTCCAGAACTCGATATTCTGATCTAGAGTAAAACAAAATGATTTGACTCTGCCTCACTAGATAAAACTTTGTTAGAGGAGAGATGATGTATTTTCTATTTTGTTTTCTGCTGCATATGAAGGGGCTGGCAGAAGCGGATTTCTGTCTCATCTTTGGCCCTTTTATGAGTACAATACAATTTACATCAACCTGTAATATTGTTATTTTTGCTTAAGGTTTGCCCCTTATCTTCCAGGTACACTTAGATAAAGTTTCTTCTAAGCTTACTAGTTTTATGCACGATCTAGAAGAAGACAAACTTAAGATATCATAGCTATTCCTCATTTCATTATCACATAATTTGTGTGATGTTTTTATGTTTCACAAAGATGATATATACGATCAGACCAATTTGTGTTTAAATATGACCTAATGCATAACGAGAATTTTCTTTGGTCTTTGTTGCATTAAACTCTCAATAATTCTGTGTTACAAAGTGGTAGTTATTGAGACAACAACTTGTGAAAGCTACTTTTAATGTCTTGAAACTGACTGAAAGCTATTAGCTATTCCTCATTCCAATATACGATGTGAGAAAATATTTAATGCTTCCAATAGACGAAAATTTATCCACTGCTTAACTGACATATTTGGATTAAAAAAAAAAAAAAAACTGACATATTAAACTACAACTTCCCAGTTATTTCTTTCGTTCAAGAGAAAAAGAAAAAAAAAATCAAAATCAAAATCATACTCTCTCTATTATCTGATAAAATCTATTATCATTTCAAAATTAAACTTTAAATCAAGTTCTTTTTGTTCCATATATTTATATTCCTTATCTTTGTCAATTTTTTATTTACATAATTTTAATATTTATTATGTTACACAAACATCACATGTGTCTTGAACACTAACGTATTATATCAAGAACACAGATTTATTGCAATTATACATCAAGTAATTGATTGGTCAAGTGAGTCTATAGGAAAGTTTTTTAAAAAATGTAAAAGAGATGTGTGATTGTATTCTTCAATGGAGATAATAGAGATATACACGTTATGGAGCATCTCTACTAAAACATGTGGAGTCACATGATCGTATGGAGCTGAAGATTCCAGGCGTGACATTATTCATGCAACGAAATTCGATAATCTTTTTATTATTTTCGTGTTTGACTCAAATTTTATTAAATTTAAAAATAATTATAAGGTAAAATAACTAAGTTACCTTAAATTTCATTTTATAATCCTGCTCTTAATATAATTTTTGATTTTGATCTATTAAATTTTTTTAGTTTAGTTTTGGTATAATAATTTTTAGCTCTTAAGTTACAGTTATGTTATTGACGAAAACATTGGAAATTGGTCACTTATTCAATGTCATTAGACCAAAATAATTGAAACTAAAAAAATTAGTGTACTAAACCAAACTTTGAAGATCAATGGATCAAAAACTAAAACTAGACTATGTAGTAGAACAAAAAAAGTTATTTTTCCTAACATAGATTATCATTTATCAATGTGGCATTGCTAAAAATCCCGGTTTTATCCATGAAAGTAGTTTTATACAAGATATTCGTACGAAAATTTTATATGAAAAACGAAAAATATGAGGCCCATCGAAATGATGTTTATTTTATATCACATACATATCGCTTAAACTACCGTCACGATGATATTTCGCCCGATGTAACAATAAACATACGCCATCATTGTATTTTTAGAAAAAGTTATTACAGAAAATAGGTTTTCCGGGCAATTTCGCACATTTGGGATCAAAAATATAATAATTTCCGATAAGATCGATTCCGTTACTATAGATCGCTGTCCCTGTCACACGCGCACGGCCCTCAGTTCATGCTTCGCTCAATTGTGCGTTACGGAGAAATCTAGTGGCGTCGATGGCATCGGCTTCGGCGGCGGGAGACAAGGCTCCGGTGGAGATTTGCAAGGGAATCAACGGCCTGGAGAAGATTATCCTCCGTGACGTCCGCGGAAGCTCCGCTGAGGTGCAATTGATTTGTCTCTTTTTTGTACGATCACTCAGGGTTTGGTGTATGTGATCCTTTTTTGATGATGTGTTGATTCTTAATTGTGTTAGGACTGGGAGTTTTGAACTGAACGATTATGTTTGTGTATTTGTTTGTTCTCGATTGATCTTCACCTTCAATTGATCCTACATTTCGTTGCATCTATGCTGTAAAACGCGTGCAGATAGATAGTTTGGAATCTTTGAATTGACTGTGATCGGCTCCGAAATTGAGTTGAATATGATTGCTAGAGTTCATACATCCTACAGTTAAACTTGTACTTACCTTATGGTACTTGGATTTTAGAGTGGTAATCTGTTGGTTATCAAAGTAATTTTGTATGAAGTGATCTTCAGGAGTTAAAACTTAAAAGGCATTTCACTACTATTGGGTAGGCTAAGCATTTTCTCTTGCTATTTTTTTTTAATTTTTGCTTGTGAAATTTTAATTATATCATTGGTTAATATTTTATTGAACCGCGGAAATTGTCTTTAGCATTTTATATGATTCTATTAAAATCATTGAAACTAACAGATGCATTGTGTACTTACACGAAAACCAGGTTAAACTCTGTGTATATGTCCATTTATGAGGAAAACAATACACATCTGGCAGAGCAAAAAAGTTCTGCACATCCACATTTCTTAGATTAACGATTTCATGGATGTACTTGGTTAGTCTGAGCAATGGAAAAGAAAAATATCATTTCTATGTTGTCGTTTTTGTAGGTTACTGACTTCTGATAAAGTCTTGGCCACTATCTCTGATGTTTGTGACTACAAGCTTAGCTAATTGCTTCCATAAAACAATTCTGATTCTTACTTTTTTAAAATGTTTTTTACACTATCATAATCGCATTATGTTTTGAATTTGCGTTAATATTTTATGCTATGTGATTGTAAATCATTTATAGATTTATCTATATGGGGCTCATGTGACATCATGGAAGAATGAGCATGGGGAGGAGTTGCTTTTTGTCAGCAGTAAGGTATTTTACATCCACTTAGATCTTTTATCCGTATATTTTGTATTCATATTTGTTTGATGTATGACTGATGTATTTTTAGCGTCTGTTATCAGCGATCATTAATCTTATGCACGGCAAAGGAGACTGACTTTCCTTTTCCTCGATTTATTTCCTGATGTAAATTTTTTGTGCATGGCTGCAATTGTCAATTTTGTTTTCTTTTATCCTGCCCGGTGTTGCTCTGTATATAAAAATAAAAATTTTCCTCCATGTCTCTGATATGTTTTGGTTTAAAAGCTGTCTAATGGACCTATTGGCTTCGTGCTGATTTGTCGGGTAGAAAACTTATCAATATAACAGTTTAGTATTCAAGTCAATGGTTGAATCGGTGTAGTTTCTGTTCCTTATCAATTTGATTTTAAACACTGATTTTCTTCAGCTGGCTTTCTCAATGTGTATTTTAGCTTAGGTTCTCGTAGTTATCGTATAATTCTTCCATGGAAAAAGCTTTGGGCCTTCGGCTCCTCTTATACTTATCCTTTGTCGACCTAGGATGGCACGTCCCAACCAAATCTTGCCATCTTTTATGATGTTTATCTAATCTCATGACTGATGCTTTAATTCTGTAGGCCATCTTTAAACCTCCAAAACCTATTCGTGGAGGCATCCCTATTTGCTTTCCACAGGTAATACATTCTCATTCTCACCGCATTCCTCTTACTGTATTACTAAATTCTGATCAGCGAGAACTGCCCTCCATCTTCAGTTTTCTAATCATGGACCTCTTGAGGCACACGGGTTTGCTAGAAACAAGTTCTGGAGCATTGACCCTTCTCCCCCTCCTTTTCCAACAAGCTCTGTCAATAAGACGTATGTTGACTTGATTCTGAAACCAACCGAGGAAGACTTTAAGATATGGCCTCATAGGTAGACAAAGGTCTTTTCATTAGTTTGGATATCACTTTTTCTTTTTTGTTTTGTTTTTTTAACTTATGTATTTCACTAGGTGTATCATTGTCATTATTTCTTCTTTTTTGTTCATGTGCAGTTTTGAGTTCCGCCTGCGGGTTACTCTAGGACCTGCTGGAGATTTGATGTTGACATCTCGTGTCAGAAATACCAATGCTGATGGAAAGCCTTTCAGTTTCACATTTGCTTATCACACCTACTTCTCTGTTTCAGATATCAGGTATTCCATGTTGTTAGTCCTGCTCGCAGGTTCTTTAATCAAAGGTGTTAATTGTTGCATGGCGTGATTTCAATTTAGATGTACATGAAAATGATAGGAGATTGCTAATTGATGAAAGTAGTCTAAATTTTTTAACAAAAGAAGTTTCATGAGGAATTGATGAGATAGCATCCGTCAAATAATTGAAGGTTTAATGTTTACCTACAGGCGATTTCTATTTCTTTTTGGGTTAACATGAGTTTCCACACTCGTTCGATTCTACGAAGTGGTTAGATTTCACTTGCTTACAAACAAGGCTTATATTTAACTTCTTTTCAGAGAATAATTTGTCGACATTGATACGTAAAGTAGATGCATGTATTTATCTTATCAGGATAATGCTGGTCTTTTCCCTTTTATGTTGTGTGTTTTCTAATGATGTTCACCTATGAAAAATCAATATAACTTTTATCAGTACTTTGCCCATGCCCATGTGTTGGTCACATTTTTTTTTTGGTTGGGGGTCAGAGCTGCCTGGTAGCCTTGAATTGATTATTCCTCTCTACTTCTCTTTGTTTTAATTATCATCCCTCTATTCAGCGAAGTACGTGTTGAAGGATTGGAGACACTAGACTATCTTGATAATTTGCAGAACAGGGAGCGATTTACTGAGCAAGGGGATGCAATCACTTTTGAATCAGAAGTATATTTATGAGTTTAACTCTGATTTACTTGCTCTTCATGTTTGTGTTATTTCATACCTTTGCTGAGTTAATATTTTATTCAATGTTTTAGGTTGACAAGGTATATCTCAGCACACCCACAAAAATTGCAATTCTAGACCACGAGAAGAAGCGTACATTTGTCATTCGTAAAGATGGTCTTCCTGATGCTGGTATGATTGATGGTATTTTTTCATTTGTCATTCGTAAGATACTTCATGCATGTGTGGCACAACAAAACAACTTCACACGAAAACTGAGGTTTTTTTTAATAATTTTGGGGCATACATAATCGATTATTCTGATAAAGCGGATAACGCTTCCCTACCCAACAGGAAGCGATTTAATCTGGCTCAGAAAACAATATTTAATTGGTGCTATAGGGCAATCTTTCACTTCTTCCCGTGAAATAGACGATGCTCAGTTGGATTTGGTCCTGGAAGGCGCTGAAGTCTGGAGCTTGGACTGGACTTGTTGAATGATCTAACCATGTTCTCAGTGTAGCTGTATCGCATTGGAAATCGAATTGATATCAAATTTATTATTTTATATGTGTAGTTGTCTGGAATCCTTGGGATAAGAAGGCGAAGGCAATTCCTGATTTGGGAGATGAAGACTACAAGCACATGCTGTGTGTTGAGTCAGCTGCGGTGGAAAAATCTATTACCTTGAAGCCTGGAGAAGAATGGAGGGGAAGGCAGGAACTCTCTGCTGTGCCTTCCAGTTATTTCAGTGGACAGCTTGATCCACAGAGAGTCATCCAAGGCAACTAAGAATGTTGATTAAATCAATTCACTTTGCACAGGTGCTGTTATCAATTTCAAATATTTTTTTAATTGAATTTCAAGATGTGAGCACAATTTCATGCAAGTCACTGAGTGAAAGTTCTTTCATCTGCTAACCACATGGTACACAGTCTCAGAACTTTTCGACTACTCAGCCATGACCTTTTTTTGTTCCTATTATGTTTGCTATCACAGACACCATGCATGGGAATTATTTTCAGTTTAATCTTTTTTCCTTAGGGTCTCACTTGAGCATTCAGCAGGATTTAAGCTTTAAGCTAACCTTTTGTCATACACCTAAGTTTATTAGGACTTCATCTTTATCAATAATCAGCAAGGATAAAAAGCATTTTTGTTACTTTTTTAGCTTGAACGAGTGGTTAGTTAATCAACGCGATATGGAATGGGGATTTCTTATTTCTGGTCATTTCATACAAGTTTTGGTTTCCATTAATTGGGGTAGGATACAATCTCATTCCCCTACTCCAAAAAACCAGTTCTTGATAACTTTCTTCCACGATAATTTATCATTCTCGTATTTGAAACTACTGCTTTTTTTCTTGGTGACTTCTGTTTAATGATTTCTTTATGCGAAGGGGAATGTGCTGATGACAAATTAGTTGCCTGTCATCACTTGTGCCATTGGTTGATCATAGAAAACTGCTATTAAAAAGTCGAGTTTCATTTTTGCAGAATTCTCATTTCCACGGTTCTCTAACCTTTACCTCTTCATCATGATTTGTGATCCAGGCGTTTTTATGGACCTGAGTCTTGATCCTGTGGGTGCATCTATGGGGATCAGATATATGGGTGCTCACACCACACCCTCTGTTCAAGACTACTTTTTCCGTCTTGTCCTAAAATACACTATTGCCTTTGTTTTGTTTTTTGCTTTTTCACCTGAATGAAAGCAATAAGGATGTTTTGATGAACTTGTCGAATGATTTGCACTTATTTTTCGTGGTGCATTTGGCAATGTGAACAAAGTGAAATCAATGTGCCTAACCTAAATACTTGCATATTTTATGACACATTTGGTACAACATTTACCAAGTATTACTTGTGAATATTCTCGTAAATGTATGAAATGTAGCAATTTAGGAATAGATTTTCTACTGAGACCTCCTCGTCTACAAGTGTTGTCTTCGGGTTTGGCAGATTTGGACACTTTTGGATTTGGTCTGCTTGCGACAAAAAAAAAGTTAAATTATTGAAGTAGTTTACTTGTTCAATTTTTAGGGTATAATAGTAATTGAGGTACATGTAATGCATGTGTGCACAATTAGAAGAAAATAAAATATTTGCATGCCGCAATATTTGCAAAATGATGAGAGACGTAATTGCAATATTTTTAAAATCAGGGAAAAAAAGGGGGGAAAAAAGAAGAAGAGAGAAACTAAAGGCTTGGAGAAGAATGTGGGACCATTTTGCCCCTAAATGATGTGAATCTCGTGACCGTGTTTAAGATATTTATGTAAAATTATATTAATATAATTAGGTCGTATCAAATAAGTCGGCAAGAGGTTCTAATACTTTAGATTTAACTCCACATCAATACGATGAACATGTTACATAAGGGAATTGGATAGCCACAGTAGGGGATGCTGTGGGGGTAAAACGGCAATGTTTACCCCCCACAGCCAAATTTCTTTTTTTTTTTTAATATTTAATTATATTATTTATTTTTATTCAAATTTTTGGGATTTTTTGCAAAAAAATTTTCTATCTTTTATCTTTTTTATTATGCATTTTAAATCAGTTTTGTATTTTTTAAATTTTCGTATATCATTTTATTATGCTTGGAAAAAATAATAAAAATTAAGTACAATATTAAATATATATAAACATTTAAAAATATCATACATTATATGTAAAGTTAAAAAAATCAAATTAATCGATTTGTTTTCTAAACATTGAAAATTAAATTTATAAAAATTAATAATTGAATATTAGATTTTTATCATAATAAAACACATTATAGTTGGACAAATTAAAAATAAAAAAATATTAAATATATAAATATTTTAAAATATAATAAATTATATGTAAAGTCTAAAAAATTCAAAATATAAATTATTTATAATCCGTTAATTCAGTTAACCGATTTTTTTTAATGAAAACCAATAACCGAGCTGAATTAATCAAAATTCTTTAGAACTAAAATCAAATATCTGAATTAACCGAACTGATCAATTTTCGAATTCATTTAGTGGGCTAATTCGGTTTAACTAATACAATATTCATCCATAATTATCTTGAAATCATTAATTTCAATAGTAATGTATCTACTAAATATTTTTAATCATCTGTCTTTCTTTTTGAAATTATAAAAATGTTAGTTGAAATGAAACAATAAAAAATTTGAATTATTTACGTGTGTTTCCATATTAAGTATTAACATTAATTCGTTGGTGCATTATTATATAGTATTGAAATATAAATTATAAGTAAAAAATGTTACAAGAAAATAATAAGATAAAATAATAAGAATTTTTAAAAACTAAAATGTATAATAAAAAAGACCTAAAAGTAAATAAAAAAGAAAAAAAATAAAGAGAGAAAAACCCAAATTTTTTTTTAAAAAAACCCAAAAATATAAATAAAAATAAATAATTAAATATTTAAAAAAAAAAAAAAAAAAAAAAGGAATTTGGCTGTGGCCCCCCACAGCATCCCCTACTGTGGCAACAAACCACAAAATCTACTCACAAAAATATACAGTTTTTATGTCAATATGAACTTTCGTTATATCAACATGAATCAAAATAAAAATATCGAATCACTTCGTGTTTTATCTATTACTATCATTAAGTCTGAGCACAATAGAAACAAAAGTTTGGTAACATGGTTTTTCATCAATTCAAATTATAGTTTAGTTTCTCATTAATTTTTACAATCATCGTGTATCATCGTAAACATAAAACCATTCAAATTGCAATATGCTATTTCGTTAGTTTATGTAATTATCATGTTACTCTAATTTGAATATAAATTTTCGTTAGTTCTACAATTAACATGTTATTCTAATTTGAATATAAAAATTAACGGGAGCGGATGCGTAGAGCCAAAATAGTCTTGTAAGTGTGCTCATTTTGTGTTTTGTTCATGTTAGTATTTAATTTTGGGTTTTGATCATGTAAATTAGGTTGTGTTTTGGTTTTTAATCATTTTTCCTTTGTGTGCTGACGTAACACTAAACACATCATTATTTCTCAGTGCCACATGTGCATTTTCAGTTGTCACATCATCATTTTTCGATATCAAGTTAACACTCCATGAAAAAAGATTAAGAATCAAATTATAACGTAAATTATAAAACTAAAACAAATTGAATACTTACAAGACAAAAACACAAAATAGACAAAGTCAACGGACCATACTGACTATATCCCCTTGGCATAAACTCTTGTGAGATGGTTTCACCCGTTAATTTTGTGAGACATATTTCTTATTTGTGTTATCCATGAAATAACATTACTTTTTATCCCAAAAGTATTATTTTTTATTGTAAATATGAGTAGGGTTAACCTAAAGGGTACAAAATGAGTGTCATTTTGGTTAATAATAAAACATCTAATAACTAAAAAAAAAGGATGCCATGTACTAATACAATGACTAATTTACATAATTTTGGTTTTATTGAAAATTAAGTTATGATATAATGGTAATTTCAAATATAGCTTCACTATAAATAATTGAAATTTAGTTAATTAAAGGATGTCTACTATAAAAATAAAGATTTTAAATTTTTTTTCTAAAAAATACAAAATTTGCCACCATCTTTTGATGTATTTTTTCATTTTATTTCCGTTAAGATACATGTGAAATCGAAACTAATATAAAAACCAACACAAATTCATCATTAATAGAATAAAGTGAAAAAATATATATAACAAGACTAAAAATGTCGTTATCCCTTCTATAAATTTAGTTGGTTAACTTGTCGCTCATTTGGATTTACGCACTCGTTTAGGAAAAATTCGGTTAATTACCGGAGAGAGTTTTCGACTTTTCGTGGCTTTCAACCATTCAGAAATTTTATACATATTCTGTCTTTTTGCTAATCCAAATGATGCAATTGAGGTGATTCTTCATATTTCCAATCGATCAACCCTAGAATATTTCGATGATCCAATAAACACCGCCCCCGTTTTGATTCATATGGCTGAGGAGCAAGCTAATACAGAAGTCAAACATCCTCAGGCACCTCCACCGGTGAGCTCCATCACTATCTTCGTATCTTCCAGCCACAAGAAAGCAATTTAATTCTTCTACGATTGTCCCAAATCTTGAATTTTAGGTTTTATAACACTATTTTAGAATGCCCATTTGACTTCTATTTCATGCATGCGTGTCGCCGCTCAGATTTTTTTATGGAGTTGAGGGAATTTGTTCTGTAAAGATCTGATTTTGTTGCCTGCTTGAGTTCGTTCGGGCAGGACCAAGCGATTTATGGTGAATTTTGTACACAAGAAGTGGATAAGCAATGGTGGTTTGATGATTGATAGTCATTTCAAGGTTTTGATTTTTAGCTAATTAAAATTGAAAGAATATTCTCTCACTTTTGAAGTCCAATTGTTTTTTCCTTTTCATTCTGCAGATTGTTATTTTAATTGAAAAGTATGTTTCAATTTTGTAGTTTGTGGAGGTAGAATGCAAGAGTTCGGGAAAGGTTCTGCGTTTTTCATCCGGCACGGAAGCTGGATTTGCGGTGAATTTGATAAATAAGAGGCTACTTAATAACAGTGACAGTGATGGTGTTGAGAATGTTGCACTTATTTCGCACATCGAGGCAGTGAAAGAAGGGGAAGAAGAGCCTGTTAGCTTTGGCCCCAATTCAGTGCTCATTAAGTACGGCCCTGATTGGAAATTGCAGACTGTGGTTAATTCATATGGTGATTCACTTTCACGATGTATCTTGGTTTTGGTTGGGGATGACCTATAAATTTATTGGAGTCTACTTAGTTTTTCTGGGGCAAAGTTGCATTTTTTACAAAATCACTGATGAAATTTTGAAATTTGGGAACCTTCCCTTACTATCCCATTCGATCTACCCCCTGTTTTTCGTTAATCCCAAATTGTGATCACCACAGGTAGGCGAGTTTTTCCGTTATAAGCCTACTTATACCTTGTTGTTTACTGTGTTTGTTTTAATAGGAGATAAAGGGGTACACATTAAACCAACTCGAGTTCAGAAAGTATCTGCTAAGGTACGAGTTTTGGTGTGAAATCTTTGAATTATGAGTTTTGACTAAATGAGTTTCATATAAAACAAGAATAGAGGAGATTATGAATGGACAAGCCCGGAGAAGGCATGGTCTATGGTGTGTGGTTTCCTATGTCTGATATTTTTCTGGATATATTATTGTTGGGATGAGGTTGCTTAGAAATAAGATGTGAGAAAGCTGGTGGCTTTTGATTGACCCTTACCATATAAGAACCATGAGAAATTGGTTGGATCAGTATGTTATTGAATGAATTTGGATGATGAAATTTATTTTGAAAAGGCCGGTGGTCGCGCCTTTAAGCTTAAAACATTGTTCAACACGCTGAAATTAAGAAGTTAGAAAATATGGCTGTTAAAGCCTAGGCTTATGCCTTACCTTTTTCAAATAAAAATTCGTACTATTATATCTAAACATATATATGCTTATGCTTTTTTCCAAAAAAAGGAATAAAAAACTATGCTTTATAAAACTTTTATTACAAGTCTTGGTTCATCCAAACTCGCCTATTATAAGTTGTAACCTTTTTCCAGCCTCAAACCATGTCTAATACAAATATATACTCATTTTCAGAAGATAACCATGAAAAAACAAAAAACAAGCGCAAGCATTGTTTAAAGGAAATTCTTGATTCTGTTGTTGATTTGGTGAGGCGTCCTGTTTTTTTTTTTTACTAAAACTTTTCATTTCATATTGTGAACTCATGATTTGCATTTAGCTGTGCTGTTCAAGATATAGGTGCTTACATAACTTCCAATTTTGTACTAGTCAAATTCCTTACAAAAACATGTAAATTAGAGCTGTTGGGCAATTGATATTTTTGGTTTTCTCAAGATAAGATGATTAAGGTGGCGGGGAAATCACTAGCCATCTGATGTTTACCTCCATAACACTGCATCAAAGAAACTTCTTGTTTGTGATTCTTGTACGAGTTGCATATTGAATGACATTAATGCATGAGCCAAATGGAAGACTGTTATATTTGCGATTTTTGTTGGTTTCTAGTTTCTACGGTGTTACTGGCATAATGTAGTTACCGAGAGATCATCAATCACAATCATATATTCCCCCACTGTTTATGGCTTAATATTACGGTTTGAGGTAGAAAAAGGAGAGAAGTGAAAACTTAATTGTTTTGTAAGCTATAGGATGCATAGTTTTCTATATAGAAATTATTGGCCTCGCGACTATCAGCACTTACAAAGGCTATCTAATGCATTGATATCTGAGCAGGGTCTTGCTGATTCACATTCAACAAGGTCTGAATCAGAATCACCGATCAGTTTCGTGTACGTTGGAAAGATATTAATTGCTTTTGTTCTGCTCTTCATGCTTGGAGCTGTTCTTACACTTGTTCTTGAAAATCTTCCAAGATTTATCTTGTATATCAATTCATCTGTATGATTCTGATGCACTAAACCGTAATCCTTGGTTTTATGTTTTTTGAGACGGATTCTTATGTATAAAAGAGTAGCCAGCAACATCGTATGCAAGTTCTTCCTTTGGCTGTCTCACGGCAAGATGCTAGATATTTTTACCTCGGAAATAATTGAATTGATGATTTATTCTTATAATAATTTGATTTTGGCAAACACATGCATAGTTTTGGTCTCAGTCTTATAAAAATTGGGTCATAATCTTGAAATGAAAAATCATACGCTAAATACAACTTTCCATTTAACTAGCATAGCATGTTAGAGCGGATCGTCGTCAATATTTGTGTGAGTTTCAATCGCGAGGCCATAATTTCTGGAGATTTAGAGTCAAAGTAATTCATTTTTTTTCGTAGGAGACCATGAACACTGCTATAAATCAGTTTAACTCTTCTAAGCATTGATATGGCCAAGGTCCTGAATCCAGTGTGCATGAGGCACGAACTTCTCATCTAGCAAGTGATCCTAGCAGAATTTTCATTGACTTCGACTTAGGAACTAAATTTACAGGTAATTTAACGATTACAATAACAACTAGCATGGAAATTTCATTTTCTATGGAAAAACGAAAAGAAAATTTACATTTAATTTACATAAATTACATAACTTAACATATTCCCACTTCTTAAACCATATCATATGATTCGGCCAAAATTGTGAAACATTACAGCATTTGCTAAAACATGACAGAAAAGTAATGTAACAGTAACATTGTATTAAAAGAGACTTGATTTCTTCCAGCTCCTTTTTTTTTGTTGTATTTTCTTCCAAGTTCAGCACACAACCAGAAGCACAACACATCCATGACATAAGCTATTAAACTAGACCTACTAATAAGAACCTACAAAGCGCTAATACCCTAGACAGAGATAGATAATAGAGCAATTTCTCTCCAAACGGTCATACAAAACTCACAAAACTAATGCGCGATTCGGCCCATCTGCTGGAGGGAACCCAAGTGCCCAAGAGAGGGAACAAATTTGAAGTACGGGTACTGATCGGTTTCTTGGCGACTTGCAGGTCATGAATTTTCTTATGCAGAATTGGTGTGTCCATGGAATGGATTCTTAGAATGGGTATCAATTTCTTGAACACGAAATAATGTTTTCTCCTGAGAAGAACCTTCTAGGTGTCCATTTTTACCATCGTCCGTATTAGATAACGGAGCTTGCTAATGATAGTTCGTGAATCTCACTCAGCATCCACTCCTCCCCTGTTT
This sequence comes from Henckelia pumila, assembly GCF_033568475.1. NCBI lineage: Eukaryota > Viridiplantae > Streptophyta > Magnoliopsida > Lamiales > Gesneriaceae > Henckelia > Henckelia pumila. Next base: position 35,799,573 of record NC_133122.1, read on the forward strand.
GACTTCCAAGAACTATAGCTCTTGTCCCTCCAACAACGCATGTACTGTGTCCCCAAGCAAATCTTGGAGGTCGCCCAGGTACGTTCAAAAGTCTCCAGGTTGGTTTCTCTTCAGTTGGATCAAGTATATAGAGCTGAGATGCAGAGTGTAGACCTGCCACGGAGCCACCGAAGACAAGGATTCTACCACCAGGAAGAGTCAGGGCCACATGATCAAGCCTAGGAGGAGGAGCTATGCCTCCTGGATTACCAGCACCAGGCATACCATTGCCAGTAACAGATCTCCAACAGGGTTCATCCTCGCTAAGGTCCATGGTGAACACATCACTTGATCGGAACCGTAGAGGACCACTCTTGGCAAGACCTCCAAACATCAAGATTTTCCTACCACCATAAACGGATAACGTGTGACCCAAACGTGAAGGTGGAGTCCATGCTACTGGTATCTCTCGCCACGCGGGTTTCTCCATTGAAAGATCAAGCAAGAAAGTGTCACTCAAAAGAACTCCGGAATCAGCACAACCACCAGAGACTACAAGCTTTGTCCCATCGAGGGTGCAGGAGCTATGCCAAGATCTGGGAAGCGGTGGAGCTAGGCCGGAGATTTCACGCCAAGTAGGGTGTTTGGCATCCAAATCCAACACAAAGACATCATTGAGCAAGCCTTGTCTACCACAACCCCCAAAGAGAACGAGATGAGAACCATTCACACAAGAAAGAGTGTGACCCCATCGCCCAGGGGGTGGAGAACTCACTTTGACGTATTTCCATTCGGGATTGCTGGAGTTCAGATCTAATACAAAGGTATCATTCATTGGCTGCATGTTGACACCTTCTCCACCAAAAAGAACAACACGATTCCCAACAGCACATGCACTGAAGTTGCAACGGGAGGGTTCAACGGCACCTCCAACAGTTAGTTTTCTCCATGCTGCTGCATCAAGAGTGGTAAGTTCCCTAGCCAATCTTCCCCAACCTAATCTTTTAGCGCCAGGCACAGCCTCTAATACTCGAGTTGTTTCACTACCCCATGCATTTTGACAGACCATTCGCCACAGGTCTTCATTCTTTGTTAGCTCATAAAGTCGCCGACAAACTGAGGAGATAGATGCAATATCCCTTGGGCTAAGTCGTGAAAGGATGTTCATATAAATTACTTCATCGCTTAAGTGCATTATCCCTAAAATCCCACGGCTAATATTCCGACTCCCATCTAATACCTCTTCACAAGAAGAAACATTAAACCTAAACCTTGCAGATGCCCTCGCAGATTCCGAGAGTGAAGATCCAGGTAGTGGACCCAAATCAAGGGTTGCTTCTGCAAAAACCTGTATTCCAATTATATGTGTTATTGTTTCATTATCACCATATATTGGGGTCATATGCAACCTAGTCATCATAGGGGATCCATCTTTTCTAAAATTCAATAGTTCTCCTTGAAATTCAATCCCTTTCTCAATGCATCTTCTCATGTCAGTGACAACTGAGGAGTTCACTAGAGGATGCCTTCGCTTAGCAAATGGGCCTCTGCATTGCAAGAAGCGGCTACAGAAATTTCAACAAAGTCGAGACATGAGTATCATACATATCAACCAGGACCAAGTATCTCTTGGTAGGTTCAACAATCATCGTGTCATTCATGCCGAAGTTAGGAAAACACTTGGCACTCATATGACAAATAAAAGAGAGAGAGAGTGAATTGAATATTGATCTTCACTTCTCAAATTAGCATAAAAGTTACTGAACATCACATCCATAATTTAAAAATAAAAATCAATCACCGACACATTAAATTATAAATGAATCGTTGAAACTGATAGTAGGCAAAAACTGAGTGCAGTGGCTCAATTAAACAGCAAAGAAACTACAATTTTGCAATAATAAAATTTTACAGAAAGAAAACTCTAAATTAGCATTTTTTCCCCAACTTCTATCCTGTTCTTTTCTAAGTAGGTGCACATAAGTTGTGTAATCATCTTTCTTCATATTATTAACCATTATAGTGGATGTAGGGGCAATACTTCAAAACTTCTCAATAAAGTGATAAGCATTTACACAAAAAATGCAGCAGTCAAACTCGGTCACCAAGAAGCACACTCAATCAGAAAACATCCAAAGCCTTAATCCTGATGTTCATCAAGTCAAACGTACATCTGATAACAGAACATTTAAAGATATCAAAATCCTGATGAAGACAAGAACCTGTGGCGAGTTCAAATCCACCTCTGGAAGAAAAAGGCAAAATCCGATTCATCTCAACATATGACTAGGAAAAAGGCTAACTTTATATATATATATACGGGTGACATAACCCAAAAGCTACAGAAAAGGATTAAGTTTTTCATTAACTAGTTATGTATAAAGTAAATAATAACAACAATAATACTACAGAAAAATTAAAAATTTATGATCCAAAGTTGCTACTCTAAAAGGAGAAAATCAAGTCAAGGCAAAATAAGTTCCACAATTAAATCATGTGAAATTACAGATTACTTCTCATCCAGAAATTGTATCAACAATTTTTTTTTAAAAAAAAAATTAAGCATGTTCTCAAGTAGCTCAACTGGATTTTTTTTAAAAAAAGATAGAGACTTTCCCAATGCACACGAAATCAGCACCAATATACATGTAATAAAGCAGCTTCAAATAGAGTAATCCACCAAGATGAATCTCGAAGCAAAATCAGGAAGAAGTAAACACAATCACAGCCAAAATAAAAATAAAAAATTACCAGTTACGCCCAAGAACTTCCTCAGCACGATAACCCGTCACCATCTCGAACACGGAATTGACATAAATAATGGGATTATCCGGCTCCAACGCGTCGACAACAACAAACCCACAAGGCGCAGGCTGCAAAAGAGAGTCCACAGAGAAGGGCGACTGGTCTCCACCACTCTTCCTCAACAAAAACCCTAACCCAGCTCCAATCCCCTCCTCCTCATCACCTTCAGCACTCAGATCAGACTCCAAATCACTGTCCCACTCCATCAAGATTCTGTCACCGACCCGTTTCAACCCATAATCTGCACAAAACAAATAAATAGCGGGTGGGTCTCTAAAGGTTAGGCAGCGATTACGGGCAATAGAAAAATCGTATTGGGCACGTTAATCTTTGGGATAGCCAAAAAGAAAGGGATCAATAGCGGAATTTGCATGTGACGATGTTCCAAGAGAGGCAATAGAGTTAGGCGAAACAAGAAAAATCTGTTGAGGGAGGTGTGGATGCCGCGATGAAGATAATGAATGCTACAGCAGATATTTTTATGTCATCTGCTTTCCTGTCTACGCTTTTATGGATGGAGGAGGATTCATTTTAATTACCACTAATTATTTTTTATCTTTCAAAATTATTTCATTTGTATTTCAAACACAAGAACAAATATTCAATCGCATGCACTTGATAATTTTAAATATTAAATTAAACTATCTATATTATATTATTTTCATTTCATTTTATATATCATTGTAAAATGATTATTAACTAATTTTCGTATGTCAACGTGACACCCAAATATTTGTCATATGACTTCGCTGATGTGAATTTATTAGATAGAAACATAATATTTTTTTTTTTTCTATTGCATAAATTTCTTTATGAATTGAAAGTTGGATATGTTAAAGCAGACGGGTGGGGTGGGCCGACCCACAACCCACCTCAACCATCTCATTTGATGGAGAAGATCGGCTTATCGTAATTTATCAACTCAACATATCTATTTGGTGTGGCGAGATGAATTAATCCGACGGATCTTGCCATTTTTTCGTTATATTAGGCGGACTGAGATAGATTGACCCGCAATCCACCACAACTCATCTTTTGACAGGGCGAGGAGAATCGACTTGATCAACTCAACTCATTTCGACGGCTCTAATGAAATTATAATTGATATCATGGCGAGGGGGGTTTGGGGAATCGCTTGGAGTAAGTCGACGATGTTGAGGTAGGTTGACCCGCAATCCACCACAACTCATCTCTTGACAAGGTGAGGCGAATCGACTTGATCAACTCAACCCATTTCGACGGCTCTAATGAAATCATAATTGATATCATGGCGAGGGGTTTGGGGAATCGCTTGGAGTAAGTCGAGGATGTTCAAGTATGTTCTCATTTGTCCTTTCGTGAAAATTAGACACCATAAAAAATTATCGATTTTGTTAACCGACAAATCATTAAATTGATGAGCAAGTGTCTTATTAGATGGTAGTATGAGTTGATTCGATTCATATTTATAGTAAAAATTAATACTTGTGATATAAAAGTAATATTTTTTTATGTGTCGAATCGTATTGAAGATCTATCTTAAAAAATTAACTCGTGAGACGATCTCATATTAGTTTTTTGTAAATTAATACTTTCAGTTTTGATTTGGATATGGATTTTAAGATTTAAACATTTTCTAGAATTGAAAATATATTTTTTATTGTTGTCAAATATAAAATACTTATCTAATTTAATATTTATACAAGTAAGTTTAACATATAAAATATAAATATCTGGAATGAATTCGGATGCAACATCTATACTTAGGCATTGTTTGCAACCTCCAGGGACGGATCGAGGAATTAGTGTTTGAGTGTGCTAAACTTATAATAATAAATTGAATCTATGATATATATTACCATGGAGACAATTAACAAAATGATATTCGTCAATATACTTAAAAAAAAAAACTAATCATCTTAGTTGTATTAAAATCAAGTGCACTTTGGAGGATTAATTTTTTTAAGACAAAATAACCCAAATCATTTAAAAAACATTCCTATTAATTAAATTAATTTGTAACTTTCTTGCAATCTACCAACAAGTAGATTCACTCTTCTTTCATTTTTGAAACTATTTTTTTATAAAATTTTAAATTTACATTTAAAATAATTTTTTTAAAATAAGATATTTGATAAAATAGATCGATAGTATTTTTCTATTAATTTGTTAGAAGATCGTATTATATTTATGAAATCCATACAAATTATATATTTCCAAATTACTTTACATACTAATAAAAAGATTACAATTTATTTTGGTAATATAAAATATATTTTGGATAAATAATAGTCAGATATGACACAAAAGTGGAGGGCTGTGGGCAGGGATGACAATGGGTCGAGTCTAAACCCGATCCCGCATCAAACCTGACCCGGTGGGGCAGGTTTAGACCCGGCCAAACGGGTCCATATGCGAGTTCGGGGCGGGTCCCGGGTTTGGCCGGACCCGCCCCAAACCCGCCCCGAACCCGCCCCGCCAAGAATATATATTAATATATAAATATAAAATATATATGTATATATATATTAATAATATATAATTATATTTTATATAAATAATCAATACTTTATTCATAATTTGAGTTAATAATATTTTTGGGTTGAAATAATTTTAATATATCATGATATTTTTAATATATTATTATAAAATTTCTTTAGTTTTTAATTATTAATTAAATAAAAAATAATATATTTTAACTTGTGAGAATATTTTTTATTCTAAATATTGTTAATATAAATTTGAAAAAAAAATTTAATGATTTTTTATTAATTTTTTAAATTATTTAAATTTTTTATTTAATAAAATTTAAATTATATAAAATTTGACGGGTCCAATGGGTCTAACCCGGATTGGACCCGTCGGGTTCACGGGGCGGGGCGGGGCGGGGCGGGGCGGGGCGGGTCGGGTCCAAGGGGAGGCGGGGTGGGTCTCGGGTCTGCTCAAACCCGCCCCGAACCCGTCCCGCTGCCATTCCTAGCCGTGGGGAGAAACAAAAATTAATTATGAATAACCAAAGTTAAATTTGTCAAGTAAAATAACTATCTTTCTAAACTAATATAATTAAGACCCAATAATACGTTTTTCCTTGTAAAAGATACAATTGCACTGAGCTTGAAAATTACAATATCCCTACCAACAAAACAAATGGGCTGGGCTACAGCCTAGTACGAGCCAAACATGGATCCGTCTCTGGCAACCTCTAAAAATAAGTGATTATGGATTTTTTCTTAACAAATTTGTGAAGAAAAAATTCATAATCACTTAATAAAATCAAACACTTTTGCCTTATTTGTAAGTGGTTTTATGCTTGATTTTTCTAAAAAAATAAAAGAGTTACGCAATACTTCCAATCCCATAAGATAGAGCTACTTTGCCAATATTTCAAACTTGAGTGTCGGTACGTTAGAACCATTCAACCATACAAACCGATAACTAGAACTCCCATTTACAAATTTTTTTTTTTCAAAAAAAACTGAACCATTTACTGTATACAAAATAAATCTTGTGGCTAATTTCTGCAAGCACAAATGCCACTTTTGATAGGCCCAAAAATTTTTTCACAAAATAATCCACCTTTTTCCAGATTTATTGGTTTTGTAACGAAACGTATCGGGTTCAAAATCCATCTTTTTTTCGATGTAACTTCTACAACATCAATAATTTCATTAGTTTGAGATTATGTTTCCTTATTAGGGAATCTCCATATCTATGCTTATTTTCAACTCCTTAAAACATTTCATCGATTACTATATCAAAATCAAACTTTGAAAAGTTAATGGACTATAACCAAAAAGTGAATAAGTTATTGGATAAAAAAAAACATTTTCCTAAAAAATTATTACAACTATTAAAATTTTTGATGTGATAACTATAATTGTATATTGCTTTTGTATCAAATCAAACAAAAGAAAATACTTGCAATGACAAATATTAATTGCATACATAGAAGTATGGTAAACAAGACTAGACAAAGCTTACAAAAAAAAAAAATAATAACATAAGTGCCTAGACAAGAAATTCCATATTTATAAAGGTCGTTAGTTACATCAATTAGCAATATGTCTACTAGCTAAAGTATCCGCAAGAACACATTAATATTAATTATATAGAATTTGATAGGAAATATTGTTGGATCTCAGATCTCTATCGTGCCCAAAACGCAGCGGAAGTTTAAATTTAATTTTGACGTTCAAAATTTTCTTGGACACTCGTATGGTTTAAATAAATGTACGTAGGGAGTTAAGAGATTTATACCTATCAATCTTAAAAGATTGACGATGACTCCAACTATTTCGAAAATAGCTCTTGTTGTAAATCCCTACGAACAATCAACTGGATTTTTCCTCCTTTCTTCAAATCAGGTCCACGACCGGATTTCCTGTTCCTCTTCTAATTTGCACTTAAAAGAAGAAGAAATTTAACGAAGAAAAAAGGAAGAATATGACTGGCCGAAGAAAGCAGAACCAGAGAGGAGAGAGCTTCGAACAGAAGAGCATTACAGAGAAGAAACAATTTCTCCTCTTCTTAAATGCCTCAACCCCAATCAATTGAAATATTGATTGGGGTGAGTAAATGAGTTGTTTCCTTTCTTTTATTTTCTTTTTTTTAAATTATAATAATATAATATAATATAATATAATATAATATATATATATATATATATATATATATATATATATATATATATATATATATATGCATTTATATATATTGTGTGAGTCCTTAAATCCGAGTCCAACTCGAAAAAATTAATTAAACCCTTTTAATTAATTTTGCTCTCAAAATTTCTATAAGTCTTTATAAACCATTTATAAAGTTTATTTATCGATCCAGTCAAATTTGTTTAACATAAATTCAACTATTTGAATTTATTATCTGAACGGGAACAGGAAAACCAGTACTTGTGTAACCCTCAATGGTTCAGGGATACAACTAGCTGTGGGTCCAGGCTTACCCTTATTAGACTCATTCTATGCATCAACTCCTTGATCATAAAATGTCAGAACTCATTTCTGATTTAACCCATCGAATCATGGTAAGAGCGTTAAGTAGCACCGCCCCATGATTCCCTAGGTATCACTGATAGTTCCTGCAAGAACCAGTCGATTATGGTTAACGTACAGTACATCATCTCATATATCCCGATCGAAACTGCAACCATTGGTTCATCGAGGGTTGCATATGAATTTCGATAACGATGTGATATCTTTGAGAATACATAGTGGCATCGCATGTGTAACTTGGTAAATACTTTACTCTACTACACATCTTACACTCTGCCCAGAGATTATATGCACTATTATCTCACTTGATCACATAGGATATCCACACCCATAGGTGAGCGGTGAATCCCCGACTACAATGCACTGGATCCTACATGTGTCGCACCTGTACCCAACCTCGCCACCTGATGACCCTCATGGAGTCGGTAAACGAGTCAAAGTAAAGTCCTAGCATGTAGAGCCTCAGTGTTGTCCTGGGTCGTAAGGACTAATGGTGTACAACCATAACCACGGACTTATCCACTCGATGAATGATAACCACTTGGGAAGTCCGAGGGAGGGTAGTTCAGTGAACTTATCGTATGAGCACCAATCTGTATGATTGAACATCTCTATGTCCATACCAATAAAACGTGGTACACATCATCACATATTCTAGTCTCGAGCTCGAGCGATCCTTATCCTTATTTTGGACGGCCCAATCGACTAGGAAATTGATTTAGAATATACAGTAATTAATAATATATGTTTCATGATTGTCATCATATGTACAACCTCATATCTTACTATAGTATATTCAAGGCCTTTATCTATGCAACTTGCATGGGTATACAGATAAAGAAAATGCCAGATAAAAGATTAATTATATTAAAATAAAGATTGTTATTACACTTGAGTCAATAAAATCCCTGACCAACATTTGGTTTGCAAGGGCATCTACTCTAACAATCTCCCACTTGCCCTAAAGCCAACTACTCATTAGTTTTAATCCCATTGTTTTGCGATGCTTCTCAAACAATGGTCCTAGCAAGGGCTTTGTTAGTGGGTCAGCAACATTATCTGTAGAGGCAACTCTCTCGATTGATACGTCTCCTCTTCCCACAATCTCCCGAATGATGTGGAATTTTCTCAGTATGTGTTTGGATCGCTGATGAGACCTTGTTTCCTTTGCCTGAGCAATGGCACCAGTGTTGTCACAGTACACCGGAACTGGATCAACTCCATTTGGAATAACGCCCAACTCTTGGACAAAATTCCTCATCCAAACTGCCTCTTTGGCTGCAGCAGATGCTGCTATGTATTCGGCCTCAGTGGTGGAATCCGCAACTGTGTCTTGCTTGGAACTCTTCCAAGAGACAGCAGCACCATTAAGCATGAATACAAAACCAGAAGTCGATTTCGAATCATCCACGTCACATTGGAAGCTAGAATCAGTATAGCCTTCCAATTTTAATTCTCCACCCCCATAAACCATGAACAAATTCTTAGTCCTTCTCAAGTACTTAAGAATATCTTTCACGGCTTTCCAATGCAATGGACCAGGGTTAGCCTGATATCTGCTTGCAACACTCAAAGCATATGCTATATCAGGACGCATTGATATCATACCATACACGATACTACCAATTACTGATGCATAGGGAACACGTGTCATCATCTCTATCTCTTCATCAGTCTTAGGGCACATTGATTTAGATAGAGTAACACCATGACACATTGGTAAATATCCTCTCTTGGACTCTTCCATAAAGAATCTTTTAAGTATGGTATCAATATACGTGACTTGGGTGAGCCCCAACATCCTTTTCGATCTATCTCTATAGATTTGTATTCCCAATACATAGGATGCTTCACCCATGTCTTTCATGGAGAATTTACTTGCTAACCATACTTTAGTTGATTGCAATAATCCTATATCATTCCCAATGAGGAGGATATCATCAACATAAATTACTAGGAATGTCACTGCATTCCCACTAACTTTCTTGTACACACATGGTTCCTCAGGATTTTTAACAAAACCAAACTCTTTGATAGTGTTATCAAATCTGAGATTCCAACTCCTAGATGCCTGCTTGAGACCGTAGATCGATCTCTGAAGTTTGCATACCTTATGCTCACTTCCCACTGATGTGAAACCCTCAGGTTGAGACATATAGATTTCTTCTTTAATGTCTCCATTGAGGAATGCTGTTTTCATATCCATCTGCCATATTTCATAGTCATACCATGCAGCTATGGCTAGCAATATTCTAATTGACTTGAACATAGCGACTGGTGAAAAAGTTTCCTCATAGTCAACTCCTTGTCTTTGAGTATAGCCTTTTGCCACTAGTCTTGCTTTGAAGGTCAATACCTTCCCATCCGCCTCAAGTTTTCTCTTGTAAATCCATTTGCATCCTATGGGAACAATTCCCTCAGGTGGATCTACTAAAGTCCATACTTGGTTCGAATACATGGAGTCCATTTCGGACTGCATAGCTTCAAGCCATTTAGATGATTCAGCATCATATATTGCTTCTTTGAAGTTTCGTGGATCACATCCATCACTAGGCTCATCATGGCCTTGTTCATGAAGAAGCGTATATCTTGCATGCGGTCTGATTATTCTTTCAGACCTTCTAGGTATGTGTGATTCAACTACTGGCTGTTGGAGATTGGGTTCAACTTCTACAGTCGTGGGTGTATCTCGAATTTCCTCGAGTTCTATCATTTTGCCTTTTCTATCTAATAGAAACTCCTTCTCCAAGAAGGTGGCATTTCTAGAAACAAACACATTTGCTTCTTTTGGATGATAGAAATAATATCCAACAGAGTTCTTTGAATATCCCACGAAGTAGCACAAAATGGATCTACTATCTAATTTGTCTCCCACTGTCTGCTTCACGTAAGCAGGACATTCCCATATTCTTAGATAAGAATATTTGGGAACCTTTCCCATCCATATCTCATATGGTGTTTTATCCACTGCCTTTGTATGGACATTATTCAACAACATTGCCGCAGTTTCAAGCGCAAATCCCCAAACGATCTAGGCAATTCAGTGAATCCCATCATAGATCGAACCATATCCATCAAAGTTCGATTTCGACGTTCAGAAACACCATTCAATTGTGGTGTTCCTGGTGGAGTCCACTGTGAGAGAATCCCATTCTCTTTAAGATAGTCCAAAAATTCAGTACTCAAGTATTCTCCACCTCGATCAGATCGGAGTGTTTTAATACTTTTACCCAATTGTTTCTCTACTTCACATCTGAATTCTTTGAACTTTTCAAATGCTTCAGACTTGTATTTCATCAAATACACATACCCATACCTTGAAAAATCATCAGTAAAGGTAATGAAGTAGGACTGCCCATATTTAGTGCTAACATTTAGCGGGCCACATACGTCTGTGTGGATCAAATCCAAAAGACCATGTGCACGTTCTACATTCCCATTAAAGGGAGTCTTGGCCATTTTTTTCTTTCAGACAAGATTCACAAGTAGGTAGAGAGTTTATATCTGACATGTCGAACATGCCCTCTCCCACTAACTTGTGCATCCTTCTTTGAGAAATATGACCTAGTCTAGCGTGCCATATATGTGCAGGGTTTTGACTATCTTGTCTTCTTTTGTTTGTTGTTATTGTTTGGACATTGTTTAATGGAATATCTTTTAATTTTAAGTTATAGAGATCGTTTTGTAATTCACCAGTTCCAATCAAACATTCATTCTTATATATAGTGCAAACACATTTTGCAAAAATACAAGAATAACCATCTCTATCAAGCATAGAAATAGAAATAATGTTTTTAACCAAATCAGAAACATACAAAACATCTCTCAAAAGCAACTTAAAATCATTGTTTAATATTAAAATAATATCTCCTTTGGCCTTGGCAGCAACCCTTGCTCCATTTCCAAGTCTTAGAAAGGTCTCACCTTCTCTAAGTTTTTTGCTTCTTGTCATCACCTGCAAATCATTGCATAGATGAGAACCACATCCGGTATCCAATACCCAAGAAGAAGAATTCATTGAGATATTAATTTCAATATAAAACATACCATGGCCAGAACGCTTCTGGGCAAGATATTCAGTGCAATTATGCCTCCAATGTCCAGGCTTGTTGCAGTGGAAACAGACTTGTTCTGATTTATTTGGCCTTTTGGGCCCTTGAGCAGGTTTCTTGTATGGCTTCTTATTAGGCTTGTTCTTAACTGCAGGGGCAGAACGCTTCTTTCCCTTGCTTTGGGCTCCCTTTTTCGTCCCAGACGACGAGCCCAAAAGCAGAACAGACTTTTCTTTCTTGATTGTGGCCTCATAATTAACAAACATATTGACCAACTCTTCAAGGGTGGTCTCTATCTTGTTCATATTAAAATTAACCACAAATCCATCGAACGAGGAAGGTAAAGACAACAAGATAATATCAGTCGAGAGCTCATGAGGCATAACCACATCGAGTCCCACTAATTTCTCAACTAACCCAATCATCCTAACACCATGCTCATGGACCGAAGCCCCTTCTCGCAAGCGTGTAGTCATGAGTTCTTTCATAGTTGTGTGTCTTTCTGATCGAGTTTGAACATCGTATAACTCTTTCAGATGAAAGTGAATGTCAGCAGCATTCGCAGCATCCTCGAACCGCCTTTGCAGTTCATTCGACATAGAAGCCAGGATGTAGCTCTTAGCTTGGAGATCATGGTCCCACCATTTCTCAAGCTTGGCTAACTCAGTCTCACTGATGTTAGGAGCTGCTTCCTTCGGTGGCTTCTTTTCAAGCACATACGCAATCCTCTCAGAGTTTAGAACAATCTTTAGATTTCTTAGCCAATCTTGATAATTAGGTTCGGTTAGCTTGTTTTGTTCGAGAATAGCAGAAAGTGGATTGCGTGTCGACATCTTAAACATACTGAAATTGAAAACAGATAATCGTTACTAATTATTTTAAAATAATTATAAGATATAAAATATGGACTTTAATTTTATAAATTTCCTCCCACTATTTTTACATTTTCACCACCCTCTGATGAAAACGGGAAATCGTATTTCCTTAGTGAGCACGTAGAGTCCAATCTAGACAACTATGATCCCGAATAATATCAGCCAATCATAATTTCTAAAAGATAGAGCTCAATTGCATCCCCATGCAACCTCTACGTGTTTCGTCTCACTCTTAATAAGAACCCAATAATATAACGTCGTTTATCTTCGAGTGTCAAGCCGACCCATCAATGTTGAATCGTAGTGGACGATCGCCTTGAGTTCCCTCAATAATATGAGCCGAAGTCATGAGAGTTCCACCCAATTCACATCACCTATGTCAGTGGAAGTCACAGCTTTTCGGCGTCCAGGTCTCCCCAATAATATGAGCCAGACACTGACCGCGGGTAGCGTTCATCATGCAACCACCGTTGATGGAAGACAAGAATAAATTAAACTCTTTTAATTTTTACTTTTATGGCTTGATATAAATTTTGAATCATATTCAAAATGAGGGATTTTAATTTTGAAATTGTCTCATCATTTTATTTAAAATCGTGTGCCATGATTTTGTATGTTTGCCGGATTCATGCAACTATATTATCGAATAATATACATACATGCATATTACTATATATCGCATATATCATAATATGACAATTAAATAAGAATGATCGATTGCCAATACTATTTGATCCATGTGAGCCAAGCATAGATCAAGGTCCAAATCCTAGGTAAATGCAGGGATGCAAATGCAACTTATTACATAAGCTTCCAATATTTTACATGTCGTCATCTTGATCATCGGGTCCACCATCTTCCAATCTTGATCTCCCACTATTACAAATATTTACATTTGAATAGCCATGGCACATAAGGGATACATATCAAGGGGTGGGAACGAGCCATAAACCAGGCTCACTTTAATTTTATCAAATAAAATTATACAAGTTGAGACATGAAAAATATCCTAGCATACACCTAGCACATTGGTTATGGCTCTCGATCATCCTTCATGCATATACTATCACATATTATATAACTAATCAATTTCATGTATCTTGTAATTTTATCACTAACCGCCACAATTATTAAATGAATTAACAAATTAAATAAACTTATTTATTTAATTTATAATTAATTCAATAATAATTTATTTTCTTGTAAAACTCATTTTACTATAAATAATTAAAATCACATTCTAATTATTTATTTCATAAGAAAATATTTTATAAAATCACATCGGATCCGAAACTCTTTTCAAAAAATATGTATATGTGTAAGGCTGCCCGAAATATTTTCAGACTCACCCCTACCCCTACTGACCGAACACTGCCCGAATTAAATTCGAACAGTCAGCAATTGAGCATTGTTTCGGCAATCATGCTTTGCATTTAATGCAAAGCATGATTACTATTATTATATTATATATATATATATATATATATATATTTATATATGTTTATATATACATGTCGTAATGCATATATATACACATATCTATATATATAATAATATATATAATAACAATAATGCATATATATATCTATATATGTATATATATATCGTAATAAATATATACATATATCTATACATATATATGATATTATAATAATATTTGATATCTTTGAGAATACATAGTGGCATCGCATGTGTAACTTGGTAAACACTTTACTCTACTACACATCTTACACTCTGGCCAGAGATTATATGCACTATTATCTCACTTGATCACATAGGATATCCACACCCGTAGGTGAGCGGTGAATCCCCGACTACAATGCACTGGCTCCTACATGTGTCGCACCTATACCCAACCTCGCCACCTGATGACCCTCATGGAGTCGGTAAACGAGTCAAAGTAAAGTCCTAGCATGTAGAGCCTCAGTGTTGTCCCGGGTCGTAAGGACTAATGGTGTACAACCATAACCACGGACTTATCCACTCGATGAATGATAACCACTTGGGAAGTTCGAGGGAGGGTAGTTCAGTGAACTCATCGTATGAGCACCAATCTGTATGATTGAACATCTCTATGTCCATACCAATGAAACGTGGTACACATCATCACAGATTCTAGTCTCGAGCTCGAGCGATCCTTATCCTTATTTTGGACGGCCCAATCGACTAGGAACTTGATTTAGAATATACAGTAATTAATAATATGTGTTTCATGATTGTCATCATATGTACAACCTCATATCTTACTATAGTATATTCAAGGCCTTTATCTATGCAACTTGCATGAGTATAAAGATAAAGAAAATGCCAAATAAAAGATTAATTATATTAAAATAAAGATTGTTATTATACTTGAGTCAATAAAATCTCTGACCAATATTTGGCTTGCAGGGCATCTACTCTAACAAATATCAACAAAAATGATGGAATTTGAACGAATATCAGGTACAAGTCCAATCGGGTTGTTCTTGATTTCATAATTTTTAGTGATATGAGATAACCATATAATCCAGTTCAAACCATAGATGTAATAGCCTAAATTGATGGCAATCATGTGGGAAAGATTTGAATTCGAAATCATGTGATGAATATTGAATGACATAAAATTAAAAGATCAGGAGAAGACAAAATCGAGCCGCTAGAAATAGTCTAAATTTTGGATGGATGATGTATGCATTGTTTCAATTTTAAACTTTTGAGACATAAATGCTCACTTTATTTTTTATATTCATGCTCTTGTATTAACTCATTGATTGTCTGAGAGTGCTTATATATACAGGAGGAAAAATTGCATTTTTGGTCCTGTAATTTTTTCACTTTACAATTTAGTTCTCTACGTTATCAAATTTCAGTTAGTTGTGTAATTTTTTATTTTCTGTAATCTTAGTCCTTTTTCATTGGGAGTACAGATGTTGTAATATACATATAAACACTAAATGTCAGTGTCAAATAAGAAAAATGATTAAAAAAACATTAAAAACAGATTAAAACTTAAATTTGATAGTGTAGAAAACCAAAAGCGCAAAGAGATGGACATATAAAATCAAGAAAGCAATTTTCATTAAATAGGGATGGAAACGCAGTAGTTTTGGCCAAATCCTGGACCTATCCCGTTGCAACACCGAGATTGGACTCGCTAAAAGTTATATAATTTTTTTACTAAAATATAATTATATTTTTTCTTATAGAAATAATTAATACATTATTCATAATTTGAGTTTGTAATATTTTGGATTGAAATGATTTTATTTTATTATGATATGTTTAATATGATAATATATCATTATAATTTCTTTTGCCATTAATTATTGGGAAAAGTTCAAAATTGATCATGTATATTTGTCACTTTGCGATTTTGATCCTTTATGTTTTCATATTTCAGTTTTAGTCCTGTATGATTCGATTTTTGGCAATTTCGGTCCTTTTTATTCGAAAATGCTTACGTGGCAATAGTACACGTCAGCTCCACATCAGCACTAAATTGGTGCCACGTCAGCGACACATCGAAAAAAGGACTAAAATTACCAAAAAAAAAATAAAGATAGCGAACAAAAACTGAAATCTGAAAATATAAAGGACTGAAATCGCAAAGTGACAAACATATAGGACCAAAAAAGCAATTTTTCCTTAATTATTAATTAAATACAAATTGATAAATTTTAACTTGAGAATATTTTTTTATGCTAAATGTTATTAATATTTATTTGAAAAATAAATTTAATTATTTTAATAAATTGTTTAAATTTTTTATTTAATAAATTTATAATTATGTAAATTTTGGTGGGTCCAACAGGTCTAACACATATTGCACCAATCGGATTCGGGGGCGGGTTGTAAGGGAGGTGGGGCAGGTCTCGGTTTTTAGCCAAACCCACCTCGTTGCCATCCCTAGGTGTGAGAATGTTGGTGTGATGAAGTTGGTAACTTCATTACATGTTGACGTCAGCGATGATAATTTTGTCTCATGGTTGTACGAGGATGGGATGATGGCAGAAATGATGTTGAAATGTTAATTTCTTATTTTGAAATATTAATTCTTTTATTTCATTAAATGTATGGTTATTTAAAAACAAAATAAAATTTCATAATTAAAAGAAATTAAAATTACATATAATTAAATTTTAAATATGACAGGAATTTAAGAAATACATGAAATAAAAAAAAAATTACAGATAATTAAACAAATTACCTACTAAAATTATTGCCCAAATATTTGACAAAGAATTTCTTGTTGCATTCGTAAAATACTCGCGTTGTAGTTCATTCATGTTTAGATCTTTAATATATTTATCCGTCATCTGATTTTCTTGCTACCTCTCATGCTCCATCTCTTTCATTGCTTGATTCCTCTCCTTCATCTCCTCCTTCCTCATCTCTATTTCGTATTTCTTTGTCATTCGTTACTCAACTTTTGCATAATACTCTCTTGCTACAACAATCTTCGTATCCTAAATTTCATGAAATTTTGTCTGATCATCACGCATTTTTGCATACAAATTCATCATAGGTAAATTTTTTGAGCCAAATCATTCCATTCTCTCTTTGCATGTCTTTATTCCCATTGGTCTAATGGTTTTGACCATTTCTTGCACGTCATTTCCTTCATTTGTGGTAGGCGTATCACCGGACGTGGAAATAATTCGCCATCAATATTCTTCAGCTTCTTGGTCTCATTGCCAAATGTAAGGCCCGAGATTCTTTAATTTTAATTCGAAAATATTTAATTTGGGAATATTTGGAGTTTAGAATTAAATTATAATATTCTTAAATTAATAAGGATTGAAATTTAATTAAATAGTTTTTCTAGGGACTGATTTGCAAATAGTGGAAAATTGAGGGGCTAAAATGCAATTTTCAGATTTAGTAGAAGACACATGGCTTATTTATGGATTTGAACGTGTAATTGCATCAAAGTCATCAGATTTGCAGCAGAAAAAATCGAGAGAAGAGAGAAAGAAGAACTCAAGCTATATTTTCATCTTAAATCTTCATTATCTCAAGATCCGGCCAACCGATTTTCATTCCGAGATCAGTTCTACAATCCTCTCTTCACAAGCTTTGATTTGGTGTAAGTATTATGATGATTCAATATGTTTTGAGAGTTGGTATGTGGGGAAATCAGATTATTTTTATAGATATGTGTTATTGAGACTACACGTATTGTTTTATTAAAAACCGAATTGAAGAAGGGATGTTGTTTGTATGTGATATGAAATAACAACAATTATTTAGAAATTTATAGCTGCTGATATGCTGGTATATTAATGTATTTTGCTGGTATATCATGTATTTGAAGTTGATTGGGATGTTAGATTGATTAGATTTCAGTTTCGGTTATCGATTTCGTACCGTTACGCCGCCGGTTCAAGATTTGCTAGAATTTGCATCAACTTGATTGAGCTGTGTTAGCTGTGAGTTCTTTCTGTTGTTTCTCAATTATATATGTTGTGATTTCAGATTAGAACAAGGGACATCGAACTCGAAAAGTTCAACTTCGAATCGGGTTAGACAAGAACAAGGTTTGAAACCAATTGCCTTTGAAGAATTGAGTTGGAAAGTTGAGCAGATTTTAAGATATGTTCTTGATGTTATATTTTCAGATTTGAAGTACTTTCAGACTCGACAAAGAAAGGTATAAATCAATACAACCTTGAAGGGACAAAATATTCGAGATAGATACAATTCTCGAATTCCCTTAAACCACATACTTGTATGCCTAGTTGATTTACTTGTTTGAATGCTTACTTGACTTTGCTTGTTTTAGCATGAATTGTATGTATGGCTTTGGCTTGTTATATAGTGATTTGCATTAGTTTTGTATGCAATCCTCTTGAGCCAAAACCAACACGCATAGAGGGCCTGGCGGCCTAGATTGCAATTGACGTTTGGTAAGTTGTAGTAACTGACAAGGGATATAGATTTAATCCTAGAGTTAAATGACTTACTATAATTGTACCAAAGTCAGGGGATTTAAGATGTTTAATGCCACCTCGAGAGGGAGAGTCGGTGGTTAGTTAAAGATTTCATTCTCCGGGATCCCAAGAACCAAGAACTCTTTGTTTCAGACTTGATATCCTTTTCTTTGAAATATGCATTGTGTTTTTGCTTTAAGCCTTATAGCATGTTCATATCATTTATACTGGAAATTATGTTTCTCACCGGAATTATCCAACTATTGCTTTGTTTGTATGTGTGCATGGCAATAGGTGGAGCGAGATCGAGTCAACAACGACAAGGATAGATCGAGATAAAGCTTAGCATGTGAGGACTCGGGTTTTTAAGCAAGCAAACATGTATTATGAATGGTTTGAATTGGTAGACATGTTAGAAAGGAAACAGGAGCTTTGTATTCATGTTTTAGTTGTTGTAACTTTGTTGACAACTTAGTTTATCTTGTACCTGGATCACCAAATAGATGTGAGATAGACTTGTAAACATGTTTAGAACTTGTTGGTAATGTGTATGCATGTTTTAGATTGGAAAAGCTTGTAAAGAAGAGGTAAAAAGATCAAGATATCAACTGCTAAAAACAGGATATAATTTGTGCCCAGGGAGGGCCCGGTCTGCAAAAAAAGGCAGACCGAGCGCTGCCTTTGAAATCCCAACCCGAGAGTTGGGGAGCAAGGGGGCGCTCGGTCGGCTAAAAAGTGCCGACCGAGCGCAACCCCCCATGATTTTTTTTTGATCTTTTGCGACTTGTTTTTGCGTTGCCAAATGTAGTGTTTTGCGTCGCCAAATGTCTTATATTACAAATTAAATATGTTTAGTTTTTAATCGCCTTTTATGATTAGATTAGCACCCGAGGTCCCCACAACAGGTGGTATCAGAGCGTAAGTTTCTGGATTAAGATAGAAGTTGATGAGCGGGGTAGATTGAGTCTATCTGATTGTTTTATATTGCATGAGATTGTCTGTTATCTATGATTATGTGCTTTACATGCAAGCATGCGTTATATTTCCAAGAATTATGTGATTGCATGATTACGTATTTCAATATAAATGCATGCTTTGCATGAGCTATTATTTCAGATTATCCTCAGTTAGAACCTGAATTCTTATGAGAATGCTAATCAGAGAAGGATGAGATACATTGCAGAATATGAAATTGTTTATGCACTAATCTGTTTGACAATCAGATATGCCTCCCCGTAAAGCACCAGTTATTCGACAGGCATTGGCTGTTCCTCAGGCTGAACCAGCACCAGTACCACCGCCAGTGGCTGAGCCTCAGAATGCACAGGGTAGTACATCAATTGCTCAGATGGATGCTACTGCTAATCCTATGGAAACACTACTGAAACGATTTCAGTCGTTCAACCCGCCAACACTGAAAGGCACAGAAAATTCAGTTGATTGTGAGAATTGGCTTGAAGATATAGAATAGCTGTTTGACTCGCTAGATTATTCAGATGATGGTCGTATCAGACTCGTAATACATCAACTTCATGAAGTTGCCAAGAGTTGGTGGATTACTACAAAAAGAGTTTTGGAACATCGAGGTACGATTATCACCTGGGCTGTTTTTAAAACTGAGTTATATCAACGTTTCTTTCCAGTCTCCTACAGGAAAGATAAGGGTGCTGAATTTGACAATCTGAGGCAAGACAATTTGAATATCGAAGAATATGTGGCCAAATTTTCAAGTCTTCTGAAATTTGCCCCACATATAGCAGCGATTGATGAAGCTATGACAGATCAGTTTATTAATGACCTCAATCCAGATGTGTTTACCCTAGTGAACAGTGGACGACCCAATAATTTTGATGAAGCATTGAATAAATCTAAGGGAGCAGAAGCAGGTTTATTGCGACAAAGAGGAGCACCGTTCATTCCACAGCCATCTCCACAGCCCGTACCAGCATTAGTGCCACAGAATCCGCCATCATTTCAGCAACCATCCTACATATTTGAGGGTGGAAGCAGTGACATAAAAGATTCGAGATTCAAACCTAAAGGTAAACAGTTTAAGAAGCCTGGCAGTAGTTCATCTAGTTCTAGTAGGCTGAGACAGCTTGGTTCTAGTCAGAGTTCTGCAGCTTCAGAGGTTTATTGTAGCAAGTGTGGTGGTCGACATACTACTAATCAGTGTAGAGGTGTATCAGGTGTTTGTAATATTTGTCGTCAACCTGATTACTATGCCAAGGTATGTCCTCAAAGAGCAACAGACAGAACCACTGGTGCAAGTTCTTCTCGACCAGTCCTTCAAGCAGAAAGGCAATCAGTGCATTCATTCCAACCACAGAAACAAAATCGAATAGGAGGAAGCTAGACTATGACTCAACCTCCTATGCAACAGGCTCGAGTATTTGCACTTACTGAGGATCAGGCACAGACAGCACATGACGATGTCATAGCAGGTAACTGCTCTATTTATGGTTATCCTGCCTATGTTTTGATAGATACAGGTGCATCACATACATTTATATCTGAAAAATTTGCTATGATGCATTCTTTGTCGTTTGAGCCATTTCCTACTGTTGTTGCTATTTCTTCACCTTTGGGTGAAGGCATTGTTTCTGTTCGATTAATTAGAAATTGTGTCTTGCAATATGATGGAAACATGATTGATTTGGATTGCATAGTACTTGGATTATCAGATTTCTATTGCATTATTGGTATAGACAAGTTAACCAAGTACAGGGCGACTGTAGATTGTTTCCACAAAGTGGTCAGATTCAGACCAGACATGGCAGATGAGTAGAAATTCTATGGTAAGGGTTCTAGAGCCAAGATTCCTTTGATATCTGTGTTATCTATGACCCGTTTATCGCAGAGAGGGGCAGAGAGATTTTTTATCTATGCCGTAGATGTATTGAAATCCAGTCCAGCAGTGACAGATATTCCGGTAGTGCATGAATTTGTTGATGTATTCCCTGATGAAATCCCTGGTTTGCCTCCAGTTCGAGAAATAGATTTCAGTATTGAGTTACTACCAGGTATACAACCGATATCTAAAGCTCCTTACAGAATGACACCGATTGAATTGAAGGAGCTAAATGACCAGTTGGAAGATTTGCTAGTTAAAGGGTACATTAGGCCGAGTGTTTCACCTTGGGGCGCTCCGGTACTTTTTGTACGAAAGAAAGACGGTTCTATGCGGTTGTGTATTGATTATCGACAATTGAACAAGGTAACCATAAAGAATAAATATCCACTACCTAGAATAGATGATTTGTTTGATCAGTTACAGGGTTCAGCTATCTATTCCAAGATTGATTTGCGATCCGGATATCATCAACTAAGGGTAAGAGATGAAGATATCCCTAAAACTGCTTTCAGAACAAGGTACGGACATTATGAATTCATTGTCATGCCTTTTGGTTTAACCAATGCTCCTGCAGTATTTATGGGATTGATGAATAGATCTAGAGTGTTTCAGAAATATTTAGATGACTTTGTCATTATCTTCATCGATGATATTTTGATCTATTCTAAGAATGTGCATGATCATGTTGAACATCTTCGAATCATCTTACAGACTTTGAGAAATGAGAAATTATATGCCAAGTTATCAAAATGTGAGTTTTGGTTGCAGAAAGTTGTGTTTCTTGGGCATATCATTTCAGATGATGGCATTTCAGTGGATCCAAGCAAGGTAGAGGCTGTACTTAATTGTCCTAGACCTACATCAGTAACAGAAATACGGAGTTTTATGGGCCTAGCAGGATATTACTGCAGATTTATCCGAGATTTTTCCAGTATTGCCAAGCCTATTACGCAATTAACTCAGAAGAATATGCCGTATGTTTGGACTGAAGCCTGTGAAACTAGTTTCTTGGAGTTGAAGAAGAGGCTTACAAGTGCACTTGTCTTGACGATTCCTTCAGGTACAGGTGATTTTGTTGTTTATTGTGATACTTCTCAGAGGGGTCTGGGTTGTGTGCTTATGCAGCGAGGTCATGTTATTGCTTATGCTTCGAGACAGTTAAAGCCACATGAGACTCGGTATCCTATCCATGATTTGGAGCTTGCCGCTATCGTCTTTGCATTGAAGATATGGCGACATTATCTGTATGGTGAAAAGTTTGAAATCTTTTTTGATCACAAAAGCTTAAAATATCTGTTTTTGCAGTCAGAATTGAATATGAGACAGCGTATATGGCTTGATTTATTGAAAGACTTCGATTGCGAGATTAAATACTATCCAGGAAATCTAATGCAGCTACAGATGCCTTAAGTAGAAAGATATGTTCTTTATCCTTGCCTACGATATGTGTAGTGACCCGCGTCGTGATCACCTACTAAACAGAAGCTTAAGCATGCATTTAAATGAAATAATAAATCATCAGAATTAACAGCGAAAAAGCATAAATAAATCCCCAAATAAAGATACAACCAAATAGAATGCCTAAATGTATCAGAGACAAAAGCCTAGACAGATATCCTTGCTGGTCATCAATCGCTTAAGCCCTCCTGGAACCACCCGCCTCATCCAGCCGCAGACCTGCCCCATGGAATAGGGTGTCCAGATACAACAAAGTACGAGATGTGAGCATGATAAGCTCAATACGAGAGTATGAGTATACAGTATTATATGTGCATGTATGCAAGTGAACTGTGTACCAAGACACGAGGTCAAAAATATCTGATCAAGAACAAACTTGGGTCCTGGTATGTGCCACGCCGAGCCGTTGCTACAGGAGGTGACCAACATACTCAGAAGCCCTGATGGTAACCTAACACAAGTACACGTGTCCAACCAAATATCAGTGACCTAACACGAGATCCGTGTCCAACTGATTTTGGTGACCTAACATGTGTCTTTGTGTCCAACCATCTACTGACAAGATAAATATCCCAATACCAGATATCGCAAGAATACAGGCTCAATATGCTCATGTATGCAACATACAGTCATGACATGCTGTATATAAAGACATATAAAACATGCAATCACATAATCCATGCAAACACATAATACATGCATACTCAATCTGGATATCTCGAATAATACTTTCGTACCTCATAAACTAGGCAAGCTAGACCAGCACTATGTCCAAGCCTACAGTCCACACTACAATGCAAAGTACTCATGCATTATCACTTTATTCTAAAAGTCTTAACTAGTCTATAACATACTCCCTATTTACTATAAGGAGCCAGAGCTATACCTGCGTCCGTCGTCAGCCCGCTGATGACGACTGCCCCAGAACTTGGGCACCGCTCCGCCGCAACCCCGGAGCACCTGGCCAACCTTCGGACCAAGCCTAGGAAGGCTGAAAACACCCCAAAACCCCTAGAAAAGCCTAAAAACCGAGAGAGAAATGCAATTTGGTGTGAAAATTCTGAAATTCGGAGGGCCTATTTATAGGTGGAGTTCGGACGGTCCGAACTGGGTTCGGAAGGTCCGAAATGCCACTTGTCCGAGCCATTTTGACACCTGGGCTCTGCTGAGTTTGGAGGGCCCGAAGTGGTTTGGAGGGCCCGAACTGGTCCGTATGCTCCGAACTGTTTTGGTCCTTCTGAACTCATTTTTGGACCCCCGGGACCTACCCTACCATTTTCGGATGTTCCGAATCTGATTTTCCACTTATTTTAACCAAATAAGGACTCCTTAAATATGTTTTGACACTTTTAAAATTATATGTCATTTTATAACATGTTTAAAATCACTTAATCTTGTAAAATGGAACCGGGCTACTACATTCTCCCCTTACTTAAGATATTTCGTCCTCGAACAATCTTAAGTACTGAATGCAGTAAAATACTGAATTTACAATCTGAAAATACAACAATTCAAAATAGATCTGGATAATCTGTACGCATACGACTCTCAAGTTCCCAAGTGGCCTCCTCAGTGCCAATATATATTGATATCTATCTCATAACTTGAGATAACACCTGAAATGAGAATACTGATTATCCTGTCATGGATAATAACTCTTTTGCTGAATTCTGACTTGCGCTACTAGTTGAACAAAACTGTTTCATCCTTCTTTGGAAAGTCCTAAAACCAATACAACCTAGCAAATCCATTGAATCGATCTCATCGAATCTAACATATCAATGATCTAAAGAATCCAATAGACATTTCGGAAAATTGGTGACAACAATCCCGCTGGACTAGATAACCTTAGATCTCAGCTGCTATCCTTTTTCCATTTCTAAACACTTGATGCTATCCAGTTAGTATCCATTAAAATTCAAACGCTTCATAGATAAATTTCTGACACTGAAGTCCCAGAATGACTGCAAATCATTCCTGAGAACTAAATATCTGAGTACTATACTCATCTTATCAGTCTACTAAAAAGTGAACAATTCCAATTCGTTCTTTATGCAAAAGAATATTTAGCTCCCCATCATGGGTTATAACATCTATATTTACCTCAGACTAATAGTTGCAAATAGTCACTGGGCACCAAACTTGTACCAGTTTAACTGACCATTTCAAAACATACATGAACACCTAAGTGCTTATCTTTCCACTATCCAAATGAATTCTTATATTGTCGTATCCATGCTGTAACTTAGCAGGCTCATGACATCTGTCAATTACTAACTAGATCAATTATCTTCCAATTATTACAGGGAAACTTACCTAAGTAAACTCATCACTTAGAATTTCCTGTTCATCTCGTAATCAAGATCCTGATCACTAATTATACATCTGATAGAATCAGACAATACTGATAAAACCTCCTGGTTCTCCCCCAGTATCACGTGCGAGAACTACCCGTCCAGAATATTCACTTGTCAAGGAATCTTTTCCAAGACTATTCTGACAAAGGAAACTAAAATCTGTATCTCTGATAAAGTCAGACGACGACGTTCAAATCTCTTGGCACTAATACAGTACCAATATCAAATTCATAAAAAAATTCCTTTTGATAATTATACCCCTTGATATAACTGTGCAAAATATCAAGACTCAGGTAGCCACCCCAATAGCCTATCTGGAATAAACTTCCCAAAAAACACCAGCATAGGTCGCGCTTCCTCTCCCGTCTTGAACAACCCAGCACAGTCCTCAGCACCTGGTATAATCTATCACTGAATCTATGATGAAAATCCATCATCAATAACCAATGACCCTAACACCGAGTCTCTGAGGAAACAATTCAAATCTGGCACTAAATTAAACCACTGACTTTTTGAATCATAGGAAAAAGCCTAGAACTGATCATCTGAAAACTAGCACAACTCTAACCCCTGGTTATGCAAATATCTATCATACTAAAACGCCTACGATCATCATGGCGATGGTGATGAAGACCCGACGATGCTCTAGATCATCCTGATCACCCCAGCATCCACCCACGCTACTATGGATACTTTCGTCACCAAGTCCCGCCATCTATGCGATGATCAAAATGTTAAACCCAATTCCAACAATCTAGATCCCAAGATTACTATGCATACTATGATACCATAAATGTAGTGATCCGCGCCGTGATCACTTACTAATAAGAAGCTTAAGCATTCATTTAAATTAAATAATAAATCATCAGAATTAACAGCAGAAAAGCATAAATAAATCCCCAAATAAAGATACAACCAAATCGAATGCCTAAATGTATCAGAGACAAAATCCTAGACAGATATCCTTTCTGATCATCAATCGCCTAAGCCCTCCTGGAACCACCCGCCTCATCCAGCCGCAGACCTGCCCCATGGAATAGGGTGTCCAGATACAACAAAGTACGGGATGTGAGCATGATAAGCTCAGTACGAGAGTATGAGTATACGGTATTATATGTGCATGTATGCAAGTGAACTGTGTACCAAGACACGAGGTCAAGAATATCTGATCAAGAACAAACTTGGGTCCTGGTATGTGCCACACTGAGCCGTCGCTACAGGAGGTGACCAACATACTCAGAAGCCTTGATGGTGACCTAACACAAGTACACGTGTCCAACCAAATATCAGTGACCTAACACGAGATCCGTGTCCAACTGATTTTGGTGACCTAGCACGTGTCTCTGTGTCCAACCATCTACTAACAGGATAAATATCCCAATACCGGATATCGCAAGGATACAGGCTCAATATGCTCATGTATGCAACATACATTCATGACATGCTGTATATAAAGGCATATAAAACATGCAATCACATAATCCATGCAAACACATAATACATGCATACTCAATCTGGATATCTCGAATAATACTTCTGTACCTCATAAACTAGGCAAGCTAGACCAGCACTATGTCCAAGCCTACAGTCCACACTACAATGCAAAGTACTCATGCATTATCACTTTATTCTAAAAGTCTAAACTAGACTATAGCATACTCCCTATTTACTATAAGGAGCCAGAGCTATACCTGCGTCCGTCATCAGCCCGCTGATGACGACTGCCCCAGAACTTGGGCACCGCTCCGCCGCAACCCCAGAGCACCTGGACAACCTTCGGACCAAGCCTAGGAAGGCTGGAAACACCCCAAAACCCCTAGAAAAGCCTAAGAACCGAGAGAGAAATGAAATTTGGTGTGAAAATTCTGAAATTCGGAGGGCCTATTTATAGGCGGAGTTCGGACGGTCCGAACTACCACTTGTCCGAGCCATTTTGACACCTGGGCTCTGCTGAGTTTGGACGGCCCGAACTAGGTTTGGACGGCCCGAAGTGGTTCGGAGGGCCCGAAGTGGTCCGTATGCTCCGAACTGTTTTGGTCCTTCTAAACTCATTTTTGGACCCCCGGGACCTACCCTATCATTTTCGGACGTTCCAGATCTGATTTTTCACTTATTTTAATCAAATAAGGACTCCTTAAACATGTTTTGACACTTTTAAAATTATATGTAATTTTCTAACATGTTTAAAATCACTTAATCTTGTAAAATAAAACCGGGCTACTACAATAGGTGTATCTCAATTGGTAGAAGATTGTTGTATTTTTGGATTAGTATTTGAAACAGATATGCAGCCTATCCGTGTTTGTGCTATTAAAGCTGAACCATAACTTCTGATGAGAATTAAAGAAGCACAAAAACTGGATCAGAATATTCAGAAATCGATTGATATGATCAGAACTGGGCATCAATCTGAATATCACGTCAGTGCTGATGATGTGTTATATGTGAATAACAGACTTGTTGTCCCAGATGTTTCAGACTTGAAACAACAGATATTTAAAGAGGCTCACAGTAGTATATTCAGTATTCACCCTGGTGGCAGAAAAATGTATAATGATCTTAAAATGCAGTACTGGTGGAAACAGATGAAGTCAGATGTGACCGAATTTGTATCCAAACGTTTGAATTGCCAACAGGTAAAAGCTGAAAGAAAGAATTCAGGTGGTCTATTGCAGAGTTTATCAGTTCTAGAATGGAAATGAGATCATATTTCCATGGATTTCATTACACAGCTACCACGTTCATCCAGAGGATGCGATGCCATTTGGGTGATTATTGATAGATTGACAAAATTAGCGTGCTTTATTTCGTACAGAATGACGTAAAGACATGATCAGATGGCAGAGATCTACGTCAGAGAAGTGGTAAGATTACATGGTGTGCCTAAATCTATTGTTTCAGATCGAGACCCTAGATTTACATCACACTTTTGGCATAGCTTGCAACAAGCTCTTGGTACTCAATTGCATCCGAGTACAGCTTATCATCCTCAAACAGACGGACAGTCAGAGCGGACTATCCAGACACTTGAGGATATGTTAAGAGCTGTAGTACTAGACTTTGGTACTAGTTGGAAAGATTCATTACCACTTGCAGAATTTTCTTATAATAACAGCTATCAGACCAGCATTGAGATGGCTTCATTCGAAGCACTGTACGGAAAGAAATGCAGATCACCGTTGTACTGGGATGATATCTCAGAGGTACCTTACGTTGGGCCTGATATGATTCGTGAAATGACTGAGAAGGTGAAGTTAATTCAGAAAATAATGAAAACAACTCAGGACAGACAAGAAAAATATGCGAATATCAGACGAAGACCTCTATATTTTGATAAGGGAGACATAGTGTTCTTGAAGATTTCTCCGTTCAGAGGTACAGTCAGATTTGGCAAGAGAGAAAAGTTATCTCCGCGTTTTATCGGTCCTTATGAGATTATCGAGAAGATAGGCGATCTTGCTTATCGACCCGCTCTTCCTCCATCATTGACTGGTATTCATGATGTATTCCATGTCTCTATGCTTCATAAGTATCAGCCTGATCCTTCACATATTATCCAGCCTGATGAAGCTGAACTCGATGAGACTCTCAGTTACTTTGAGCAACCTATTCAGATTCTTGATTGCAAAGAAAAACAGCTCAGAAATAAGACGATTCAGTTAGTCAAAGTTCAGTGGAGTCGACATGGCACTGAAGAAGCGACTTGGGAGACTGAGTCAGATATAAGACATAGATTTCCAGAGTTGTTTCATTGATGTGAGTTCTTATTCTGTTTTTTTGTTATTTCCATATCTTATGCATATACAGACTGCTTATACAGATTGCTTATGATTTCGAGGACGAACTCATGCCTTAGTGGGGGAGAAATGTAAGGCCCGGGATTATTTAATTTTAATCCGAGAATATTTAATTTGGAAATATTTGGAGTTTAGAATTAAATTCTAATATTCTTAAATGAATAATGATTGAAATTGAGTTAAATAGCTTTTTTAGGGACTGATTTGCAAATAGTGGAAAATTGAGGGGCTAAAATGCAATTTTTAGATTTAGTGGAAGACACATTGTGAAGATTCAGTTTTTTTTAGTAACATTACAAGGAATTGAAAGACCAACATCAATGTAGAAATTGAAGAGTCATGATCAAGGTTTGTAACAGCCCAATTCATGGTTGATAATGACATTAAAATGGGATTTAATGGCCTTAAACCATGACCATTCAGCTGATCTAAGTTGCCTACAAATACTCTCAAAGGTTGAGTGAAAAATCACAACCAAGAAGCATTTCAAAGTCCATTGTACTGATTTTTTTTGTCATCCCATATGACTTCTAAATCCAATCTCCACCGTTCACAATATACCTCTATATGTTATACATATTCTGTCTAAGTTTTAACTCAATCCAACAGTTAGATGTACATAAAAGGCCTTCACAATAATACGTGGCAGATTCTAGTCGAGAAGGGAGCGACTCTAGTTCGTCGACCAGAAACGGTATCAAATGATCTTAAAAGACAATTCTAACCGTTCATAATATTTATTTCATCCTTATGAACGTGCGGACCAAATTTGAGGTCGATCCGACGGTTCAATATTCCAAAAATACTTCAGCAATTTAACTGAATTTTGTTGCATACAAATCCGAAAATAAGGTAAGTGGGTTTTTGTTTCTTTAAGCCATATTTGTTTCAATTCAATGGAAATCATTGAGTCTTGTTTCTATTGGACTCTTTTTGTTAATTTTGATTCTCTAAGCATTATTCTAAGAAACCATCGAAGTCTTTGTTTGGGCTTATTCTTGTTTGAAATCACCAAGTATCCGTTTCAAGTTTTGATCGTACACTGTTTGTTTTATGTTCTTTGATTCCGTATATGTTTTCTTCCACATGAATCCTTTGTTATGCTTCATTTTGAAGTACCTTATGATTCGTTATGCATTCCTTTGCTAAGCCTTTGTTCATATTCATTCTGTTCTTTTTGTTCCAATTCATACCCATGTGATATGTTCGTTTGTGATGATTTTGATTTGAATAATGGCGCATTGGGAAAAGCCTATGAGGGAAAAGGCCCCAAAGGGAGCCTGTCTACGGGAAAATGCCCCAGAGGGAGCCCATGCGTGGGAAATGGCCCCAGAGGGACCGTTTACAGGAAAAGGCCCCAGAGGGAGTCCAAAACCAGTAAAAGCCCATGGTAATTATGATAAGATATGAATAAATATATTTTTAAAAGAATGATGTTTCTGTTTTGAAAACTCAATCGTACATTCCTCGTTTCATGTCCTTTGATTTCGTTTCATGTTTCATTCTGTACGATTCCTCTGTTATGCAAGGAGATCTTGAAATGCATTGTTAGGATTCAAATTAAGAAATGGTAAGGAAATTCCGAAAACATGATATGATAAGGCCCTGATGCAGTGGGTTATAATAACCGTTTAAGGCCTCGTTCCCTTAGAGGAGTAACAATTAGGGACTGATCAGTAGCCAGGATTAACGAGATGAATAACAGTGCCATGTATAAGTTATGATTCGGTTATGATATGTCTTGATTCTTTGTTTCGTATTCTGTTTGTCTCCTGTCTTGACTCTTATTGAATTCGTATCATGTATATATATTCGATATTTGTGTGTACGATTGGCCCCACTTGCTGAGTGTTTCCCAAAACACTCACCCCCTTACTTTCCTCCCCAGATACGGGCGAAGATGAGTTGGAAGAATGAACAACACGCATTTTGGGGTTAATGATCAAGTTCAAGATATGGAAATTCAAGAATTTATTTCAGTCTTATTTCTTACTACGTTAATTGCTTCTGCACTTGTGTTTTTCACTGTAAAAAAACAGTTATGATTTATGAAATAGACTGGTTTTTGAAAATATTTGTACTACGAGAATTGTTGTTTCAATGTTATATTGTTAAACAACGCCGATGTCAACTAGGCCCGGTTTCGGAGCGTGACACACATGGCTTCTTTATGGATTTGAACCTGTAATTTCATCAAAGTCATCAGATTTGCAGCAGCAAAAATCGAGAGAAGAGAGAAAGAAGAACTCAAGCTATATTTTCATCTTAAATCTTCATTATCTCAAGATCCGACCAACCAATTTTCATTCCGGGATTAGTTCTACGATCCTCTCTTCACAAGCTTCGATTTGGTGTAAGTATTATGATGATTCAATATGTTTTGAGATTTGGTATGTGGGGAAATCAGATTATGTTTATAGATATGTGTTATTGAGACTACACGTATTATTTTATTAAAAACCGAATTGAAGAAGGGATGCTATTTGTATGTGATATGAAATAACAGCAAGTATTTAGAAATTTATAGCTGCTGATATGCTGGTATATTGATGTATTTTACTGGTATATCATGTATTTGAAGTTGATTGGGATGTTAGATTGATTATATTTCAGTTTTGGTTATCGATTTCGTACCGTTACGCCGCCGGTTCAAGATTTGCTAGAATTTGCATCAACTTGATTGAGCTGTGTTAGCTGTGAGTTCTTGCTGCTGTTTCTCAATTATATATGTTGTGATTTCAGATTAGAACAAGGGACATCGAACTCGAAAAGTTCAACTTCGAATCGGGTTAGACAAGAACAAGGTTTGAAACCAATTGCCTTTGAAGAATTGAGTTGGAAAGTTGAGCAGATTTTAAGATATGTTCTTGATGTTATGTTTTCAGATTTAAAGTACTTTCAGACTCGACAAAGAAAAGTATAAATCAATACAACCTTGAAGGGACAGAATATTCGAGATAGATACAATTCTCGAATTCCCTTAAACCACATATTTGTATGCCTAGTTGATTTACTTGTTTGAATGCTTACTTGACTTTGCTTGTTTTAGCATAAATTGTATGTATGGCTTTGGCTTGTTATATAGTGATTTGCATTAGTTTTGTATGCAATCCTCTTGAGCCAAAACCAACACGCATAGAGGGTCTGGCGGCCTAGATTGCAATTGACGTTTGGTAAGTTGTAGTAAGTGGCAAAGGATATAGATTTAATCCTAGAGCTAGATGACTTACTATAATTGTACCAAAGTTAGGGGATTTAAGATGTTTAATGCCACCTCGAGAGGGAGAGTCGGTGGTTAGTTAAAGATTTTATTCCCCGGGATCCCAAGAACCAAGAACTCTTTGTTTCAGACTTGATATCCTTTTATTTGAAATATGCATTGTGTTTTTGTTTTAAGCCTTATAGCATGTTCATATCGTTTATACTGAGAATTATGTTTCTCACCGGAATTATCCGGCTATTTCTTTGTTTGTATGTGTGCATGACAATAGGTGGGGCGAGATCGAGTCAACAACGACAAGGATAGATCGAGATAAATCTTAGCATGTGAGGACTCAGGTTTTTAAGCAAGCAAACATGTATTATGAATGGTTTGAATTGGTAGACATGTTAGAAAGGAAACAGGAGCTTTGTATTCATGTTTTAGTTGTTGTAACTTTGTTGACAACTTAGTTTATCTTGTATTTGGATCACCAAATAGATGTGAGATAGACTTGTAAACATGTTTAGAACTTGTTGGTAATGTGTATGCATGTTTTAGATTGGAAAAGCTTGTAAAGAAGAGGTAAAAAGATCAAGATATCAGCTGCTAAAAACAGGGTATAAGTTCTGCCCAGGAAGGGCCCGGTCTGCAAAAAAAGGCAGACCGAGCGCTGCCTTTGAAATCCCAACCCGAGAGTTGTGGAGCAAGGGGGCGCTCGGTCGGCTAAAAAGTGCCGACCGAGCGCAACCCCCCATGATATATTTTTTTTTTAATCTTTTGCAACGTGTTTTTGCGTCGACAAATGTAGTGTTTTGCGTTGCCAAATGTCTTATATTACAGATTAAATATGTTTATTTATTAATCGCCTTTTACGATTAGGTTAGCACCCGAGGTCCCCACACCGCATGTCCTTCAAAATTTTCAAACGACCATATCTTCTATTTTGGTTGATCTCTAAGGACTAAGCAAACTTTTTCATCGGACCTAGAGATTCCACAATATTTCTCAAACATTGTTTGAGCTTGAGCGTAAAATGTATTCGGAATTTGTTGAATTTTAAGTAAAATAAAATATTATGATAAAATTTTAAGAATATCTTCGTCTCAAATGACGATCCACTTGGTTGAGGGCATCTAGTTCGCCTAGTTTGGTTTGGAAAGCGAAAACGTTTTTGCAAGATCCTTGAAATGTTAGTTCATGTTATCCCTTGAACGAACTTTCCATCCCATTAGAAATTCATGGTTATATATTTTTTTCAACCATCCTAAAAAACTAGTGTTGCTTTGATCATTTCCAAGTAATGCATTAGTGAAAGCGCTGCACCATGTATTTGCATGACGTTCATCTTCATCCTTCAACCAATGTTGTGATGGAGTCACCGCACTAGCAATAATAACTTCTCCCCTTTCTTTTTTGATCTTAAAGATATGGTTTTAAAAGTAGGATAATGGACTTCGTTTGAATTTTGGGATAATTGAGTTTGATTAAAAATACGGCTCAACATTTTCTCGTCGTTGTATTGATATTGGGAAAGATCAATGGATTGAGAATTGATTTTAGATAATTTTGGTGACGGAAAATTGAGATCAATTTTTTTCCATGGATTCATTTTCGTAATTGGATGAAATGAATCAGAGATGAATAAATCTTATTTTTCTGAGAATGAAAGTAGACGAAAATGGGAACTTTTTTGAAGGTATAATGAAGTGAATTTTTATGAATTTTTTTCAATTTTTAAAGTTTTTAAATGATTTTTCTATTTTACTTAAAGAAATTTAAGGATGTGATGATCTTGCCCATTGATCAACAACGACTAAATTATCTCATTCATTCCTTGATTTTTTTTTTAAAAATGTGTTATTAATTATTTTATTTAATGTCATTTTTAAAAGGGACAGAAATACTAAAAGCTTATTTTTAAGCCAGGGTACTTACATTATGAAAGTAGTAAGTAGTAAGTACAAATATGAATGAATAAAATGATGTATCAACACCTTTAGGAGAACACTTCAAGTTATCAAGTGAGCAATCTCCCACCACTGAGAAAGAAACAAAACAGATGGCTAAACTACCTCATGCAAGCGGTTTGGTAGTGTCATGTATAGCATGGTATGCAGTCATCCAGATTTGTCATATGCCATGAGTGTTATCTCACGATTCATGGCTAATCCAGGTATTAAGCATTGGGAGACTCTGAAGTGGACTTTGCGATACTTGAAAGGAACAACAAACTTAGGTTTATTATTCAAATGACAATACCAAGAGTCCAAACCATTGGTAGTATATGTGGACTCAAACTTTACAAGAAATCTGGATACTAAGAAATCATTGACAGGGTATGTGTTTACCATGTTCGGAACAACTGTTAGTTGGAAAGCAAATCTTTGGTCTGTGGTTGCATTATCCACGATAGAGGCTGGGTATATTGCCCTCACCGAGGCTGTCAAAGAGGCTGAATATCAACAAAATTTGGTGTGGTACAAGATCAGTTTAAAATTCATTGCGACAACCAAAGTGACGTACATTTATCTAAACATCAAGTTTACCAGGAACGGACAAAACACATAGACGTCAAGTTGTACTTCTTGAGATACATATTTTCAAAAGAAAACATAATAGTTAAGAAGATATCAACTGAAGAAAATCCTGCAAATGTCATGACTAACGAATTACCTCAAGGAAAGCACTTTCATTGCTTGAGGTTGGTAAATGATGTAGAAAGAAAATAGACCCCTGAAGGAAAGGGAGAAGGAGGGCAGTCATCTTTAAGATAAAGTGGAGATTTGTGGTAAAAATGTCTTTCAAGCTGAATTATTCTTTGACTTATGCAAGTGGCGCCGTCCATGAAAATAGGGGATTCTATGAGATCAATGAAGTTCGATATAAAAAAGT
The DNA here is from genome assembly GCF_033568475.1 of Henckelia pumila. Classification (NCBI taxonomy): domain Eukaryota; kingdom Viridiplantae; phylum Streptophyta; class Magnoliopsida; order Lamiales; family Gesneriaceae; genus Henckelia; species Henckelia pumila. Next base: position 35,834,741 of record NC_133122.1, read on the forward strand.
TCGCGAGCAAGAATGATTTTGCCCTATGGAGTTAGGGGATGAACTAAGCTCTGAGTTTGACATGAAATATCTGAGAGAAGTTAGGAAGATACTGGGTATGGAAATTCGAAGAAACAAGAAGGAAAAGTTATTCTATTACTCAAAACAAAGAAAGAGGCGACAGAAAACAGGGATTCAGATAGAGGATTGAAGCTTTGTCAATGCGTTTTTGATTCCATTTTTACTCTGTAATTTCTTTGGTGTATTTAAATAGTTGTGGCTTGAATCTGTAACTTGAATACTGGATTGTTGGGTAAAGGAATAAAGAGATAAAAGCCTCATGTGGATGTAGGCAGATTCAATTATCGAACCACATATATCGATGTCTTTTACTTTCTTACATTTTAATTGCTGCGTTTCTTGTTTTGGTTTGAATAGGTTGGTTCACTTAGTGTTGAATTGAGTTTATGGCTCTAAGCTCATTGTGCGGTGTTCTTAGTCTATCTAAGATCGTCGATTATCTTGAACTTGTGTTGTTGATATTATCATAAAACTAATATTTAATAATTAAAAATGGCCAGATTAATCTGGCTGTCGGATTTGATCAATTTTTTTAAAGAAAATTTTAAAAAAAGAATTTTGGAAAGCAGACTTCATTGGGCGGAAGAAATCCGCGCGGAGTACACCTACAACATTGCAAGAGAATCAATCCTCGTGCCATTTTTTCTAAGGATAAACCTGACTCCATGCTAAACACACCTCGGACGGGGCGAGTTCAAACCAGTCAAACAGGTTTCGGGGCGGGGCGGGGCGGGTCCAGATCAACGGGTCCGGGGTGGATCCGAGGTTTGGGTGGACCCGCCCCATATATATATATATATATTATTTATGTATAATATTATATTATATATAATATATTATATATATAGTATATATATTTAATATATACATACAATAATATAATATATATCTATAAATAATATAATATATTATATATATAGTATATATTTAAATATATATATATATACAGTAATATACTATACTGTATATACTATACTCTAAATATATCAGTTTTGATCTCACATATCCTACGGTGCGGGGATCTACGTGCACCCGTGTATAAAACAACAAATTTTTACGGTAGGATCATCTCGAAAATACAAATCCAACGATATATCATATAATACAAATTTCAATTTCGATGATCGAAAATAGAAAGATGGCCGAAAATTGTAATTTTCGGTTTGATGCCGGGCCATCACCCGTCTTGTTTGATGGCGGGCCGTGGGGAACAACCATTTGACAGCTTTTATGTTGGCGTAAACATATTTCACATGTCTTCATGCGTCTTGATTTTAAATCACATTATATTCACAACACTGGTAATGATATATCCAAAAATATCGAAATCTGAATCGATGGGTTTTAAATCTGTCTAAAATCAGTGGAAAAAAAAGGATCTTGTGACATATTCTTGCAGCACAATATTTTTTTAAAAAAATGGAATAAAATGCAGCCGTCCGCAAGAAGACAGATGGAGCTTAGTCCCTACTTGGTGTCTCTTAACAATGCTATCTCATTCCTCAAATAGTCTCGCTTTGAATTGTTCGATCGATTATATCCATGCCCATTTTTAAATAGCAACTACGTACGGGAAAATTCCGATCATTTTTAACAAGGAAAGATTATACCAACTGTATAGTATGCTGGGTTTTGTTCTGCAAATAGCACTGAGAAAACGAAGGTGATTCGAGGAAAATATGCATCGTTTAGCACTTGAAGGTATGGACTTCATACTCGGTTTTCGCCTTTTACGGAATCCCATTTGGATTTTTGAAGTTTTTGATGCTTTTAAGATGGTATTCTGAACAAGTTTTTGATGCTTTTATGTTGGTATTATGAACAAGTTCAGTTAATCATACTGTAAGGCAGTTTGTATCGAAACGTAATGACTGCGAGTTACATGTGAAAACAAATTTTAGTAGTTTAGTGAAGCTCTGTAAAATGATTGTGAATTTGATGATTTTCACGCAGTGAAGTCTCCACCAGCTTCGTTAGATGTTCAGAGTTCCACCACCACCCACCATCCTTCACCAGCATTGCTCTTTTTGCTCGGTGGGATCCTATTTCTCCTTATTTGTCTCTTCTTCATATTCGTCTGCCGAAAACACATCAAACCCGGAAAGCTAAGAGGGATCGTGGCACACGCGGTGAAGCGACCAGGTCGTGGATAACGATCGCTTGATCAGTAGCAAATGATTCAAGATTATAGCTTGTTCAATAGCTAGTTGCGTTTTGGTTCTGCCCTTTAAACGAGTTTTTATGTGTTGCAGTGGCGAAAGATGCCTTGAGTGGAAATCTACGCATGATATGTGATTTCAAATACCAAACACTGAGGAAGGTAACCAAGAATTTTCACCAGAATAATCTTCTTGGGAGAGGCGGATTCGGGCCGGTCTATTTGGTAAACATAACTGTAGATCTATAATGTTTGCAAAGATTAATTAGATTTTCTAACATTTTATATGCTTTTTTGATCTGTCATCATAGATAACTGAGATTATGTTATTCTGTTGTGATCACATATTTGTCCTACAAGCACTTAAAAAAGAAATGGTTAGTAAGCTAGGATACTAGTCTTTTAGGCCAGGGCTACCCTGATCTAGTTTTCTTTGGCTGAACGTCGATGCTCTTGCTGAAAATCGGCAAAGCGTAAGGGGCAACTTGGAAAGTAGAGTTGGTGTGACGCCCGGGGCTGAGGAGGCAGGGAGTGATCGCCGGTGCCAAGAGGTTGCACGGACAATGAGCGGCTCCTGGTTGGCTTCTAGGCGGAGGGAGACATGAATGAACCGATCCCGTGCCGGAATGAGAGGGGATTATGAGACTGTGTAGGTATGGGACTACATAGTTGAGGAAGGCTTAAAAGATTTCATATGTACTGCTCATATCAAGAAGGTGCATTTTCTTTTCGGGAGCTCATCATATAAGAACTCCAAAGTTAAGCGTGCTTGACTTGGGGCAATTTTAGGATGGGTGACCTTTTGAAAAGTTTCTTTGGCTGAACGTCGATGCTCTTGCTGAAAATCGGCAAAGCGTAAGGGGCAACTTGGAAAGTGGAGTTGGTGTGACGCCCGGGGCTGAGGAGGCAGGGAGTGATCGCCGGTGCCAAGAGGTTGCACGGACAATGAGCGGCTCCTGGTTGGCTTCTAGGCGGAGGGAGACATGAATGAACCGATCCCGTGCCGGAATGAGAGGGGATTATGAGACTGTGTAGGTATGAGACTACATAGTTGAGGAAGGCTTAAAAGATTTCATATGTACTGCTCATATCAAGAAGGTGCATTTTCTTTTCGGGAGCTCATCATATAAGAACTCCAAAGTTAAGCGTGCTTGACTTGGGGCAATTTTAGGATGGGTGACCTTTTGAAAAGTTTCTTTGGCTGAACGTCGATGCTCTTGCTGAAAATCGGCAAAGCGTAAGGGGCAACTTGGAAAGTGGAGTTGGTGTGACGCCCGGGGCTGAGGAGGCAGGGAGTGATCGCCGGTGCCAAGAGGTTGCACGGACAATGAGCGGCTCCTGGTTGGCTTCTAGGCGGAGGGAGACATGAATGAACCGATCCCGTGCCGGAATGAGAGGGGATTATGAGACTGCGTAGGTATGGGACTACATAGTTGAGGAAGGCTTAAAAGATTTCATATGTACTGCTCATATCAAGAAGGTGCATTTTCTTTTCGGGAGCTCATCATATAAGAACTCCAAAGTTAAGCGTGCTTGACTTGGGGTAATTTTAGGATGGGTGACCTTCTGAAAAGTTTCTCAGGTGCGTGTGAGTAAGAACATAAGCACGCTGAAAGACCCGTCTTGATATAGTGGGGTCGTTACAGTTGGTATCGGGTGGTTGTCGATGATATAGCGCGTGTTTACAACGAGCAAGTGCATCGACTTTCACCTAAAAATATACTAGCACTAGTTAGAGGTGTTGAAGTTAATTCTATACACGTTGTTCTTGATCATAGCTGTTTTTCTCTGTTTCTTAATAAGGTTCAGGCCAGAGTTTCTGTGATGTTTGCTTTCAATATAAGTAAAGTTTTTGCTGGCCTTTAAATTAACAGGGGAAGTTAGAAGATGGGAGATCGGTTGCTGTAAAGAAGCTGTCGGTAGACAAATCACAACAAGGCGAATCCGAATTCCTAGCGGAAGTGAAGATGATCACGAGCATACAGCACAAGAATCTGGTTCGCCTTCTCGGGTGTTGCTCGGATGGAGACCAACGGCTCCTTGTGTATGAATACATGAAGAATGGGAGCCTAGACAACATCATTTATGGTAAATATCACATTTTACTTCACCTGGATACCGGCGCCATTCGATACATGTTCAGTACCTTTCCAAGAAACCAAGAAAATTCCCCAAAATTTCACCAAAGTTATGTGTGATGGATGCAGGGAAGAATGATTTTTTCTTGAGCTGGAAAATTCGGTTCCAGATAATCCTCGGGATCGCTCGGGGATTGCAGTATCTACACGAAGATGCGCATGTCAGGATTGTTCACAGGGATATCAAAGCTAGTAACATTCTCCTGGATGAAAAGTTCCAACCCAGGATTGGAGACTTTGGCCTGGCCAGGTTTTTCCCTGAAGATCAGGCTTATCTCAGCACCAAGTTCGCTGGAACATTGTAAGATTTTGATCTTTAAGAAAACATGGGATTCTTGATAATTTACATGCCTAACATGGTACACCTTCTGCAGAGGTTATACGGCTCCAGAATACGCTATTAGAGGCGAACTGTCTGAAAAGGCCGATATATACAGCTTTGGGGTTCTTGTGCTAGAAATCATAAGCTGCAGGAAGAATACTGACCTCAATCTATCATCGGAGATGCAATATCTGCCCGAATATGTGAGTGTTCTTTTCTTCCTAAGAAATTAGACATTTCATTTAATCAGTGCCACGTTGGAAAAATAACTAAAATCTTATACTAAATTACAATATTCACTTGCGAACACAATCTTAATCAGGCAAGTGAGTGATTAAATGAGTTGTGAATCAGGCATGGAAGCTGTACGAGAGGTGTATGTTGCATGAACTGATAGATTCCAGGCTAAGAAATGATGACTTTGTGGAAAAGGATGTGTTGCAAGTAATTCAAGTGACATTCTTATGCCTTCAGCCTGAAGCCGATTCCAGGCCGCCAATGTCTGAGATTGTAGCCATGCTAACTTGCAAGGTTGAGTTGGGCGCAACTGTCCCGACCCGGCCGGCGTTCTTGAGTCGAAAGCCGAGAATCGACGACAAAATTTCATGGGATTCTATATCTGAGCCTTGTCCATCTCCTCTCATGAAGAGTGATTCCCTTTCATTTCCTCAGCATGCAAAGTAAATCGGAGGACTAGTGAGAGAGCGATTTGTAATATTCGAAGGGACTAAATTTATATTTTTCATAAAAAAAAGTACTCATAAAAATTTGATATATATTTTTTAATTTCCCTTGTAAATTCATATGAGTCTAGCCTGGTTATATTATAAACCATGCATGTTTTTTTGAAATTTAAACTACAGTTGTATTAATTAAGAACATTCTTGCTAGCTATGGTTCGTAGAAACCACGGTAAAGATATGCGGAAAGCATTATGTAAATTCATGTCTTTGTTTTGAAATTAATTCATATATAGGTGCATGGGAGAGTATTGGAAAGAAAGGAAAATGTATCATTATATATATAAAAACTCATGCGAGACAGTCTCACGTGTTAATTTTATGAGACATATATCTTATTTATACCAAAATTATCATTTTTTATTGTAAATATATATGAACAGAGTTTGACCCTTCTAAGTGATAAAAGAGTCCTGCTCATGAAAGTTTACCCAATAGATCGATATTGTGTGATGTGCAAAGGAGCAGCAGTGTGGTACATATAGGCAACGCATTGGAATTAATTCCTGCAGTAGACTGTCAGGTAATAGAAAAAGAAAAGAGAGGGTTTCAATGCAGAATGAAAGCATTTTTCCAACTTCCCTTTCATACCAAATACATTCATTTTCCAGTGTAATAAATGTTCTGATGTATGCACATTGCATCATATATATGGTTGCAGCACAACTTCCATTCTTTATGGTGGTTATCTATTTAACTCTTCCAAACTTTAATTTAATTCCCCAAGGACAACGTACAATTATATATATGATCGTCAAATATTTGATTGGCGGACCTTGACCCTTGTTATATGTCACATCTAAAGACCTTCGATAATTTAAATTTAATCCAGATTCAGAAGTCCGTCACAACTTCTTCACCTGAAGCCCTTCTCTGTGTACATAACACCAAGACCTTTGATAATTGACTTGTATATGAGGATGGGCCGGGGGAGATGAGCAGTACTGCTGATGCTCAATCCGCTCCTTGGCTTCAGGGATTTTAATGAGATCGCCCTTCGACTAAGCTGGGGAAATTCCCGAAGAACCGAGGATTTCGTGACATTTCGAAGAGAAGGGCCCCTTACTATAGATAGGGCGTTGCTGCAATCTCGTGCTAATTGCATCCACACCCCCTGTAAAAAGTCTAAAAGATATAAAATATTCTTTGTAAAATTAATAGCATGTTAGACCCTATGTTTTAAAAAAATTATCATAAAAACCCTTATGAGAGGGTATAAATGTGCCCGAGTTTGTATAACATAGGGGTGAAATGTGCTACATTTTAAAAAACTGAGGGTTGCATTAGCCTATTAATATATCTTAGAGAATTTTATGATTTTTAGACTTTTCACAGGGGAAATTAATGTAATTAGCCCGGAAACGAACAATATCCCATTATAGATTCAGTCAGCTTAACTTAGCTCAGCCTCTTGCGTATAAATGCCTTTTGTTTATTTCTCAAAAGATTCAATCAGAACATATATGTCAATGTCATGAGCAATTGCATCGATTAAAAGATTAATAGTTTCAAAAAACTTGGTGACTTTGTCTATGTTACAATTAGAGTGTTACTCAAGTTTACACAAAATATTCATATGAACATGTTATATAAATAAAAAAATCTATAAGATTTACAATATATAACACCACCAACATGCTCCGTCGGTAACGTTGGTTCCAGTGTCCTTTTTTTTCTTATTAAAAAACACATTATTTAAACATCCCACCAAATATGTCACCACATACAACGTCATATATAACAGTCAACATTAATTCATTGCTGAGTTCTGCTAGCTGTTGGGCATGAAACTTCTCCAAAATGAGGCTGTTTTTACTTTTACTTGCTCTTCTTATTCATAAAGCTGCGGCAAGAGAATCGATTATCCTTGTTTCTCCGACGACCCACAAGTCGGAGACTGGTGAGATATCATCAAAAAGATCAACGAGGCTGCATTTTTCCAGGTATTATTCGTCCAAGGTTACGGATCATGAAGATAAGCGCCTTGTTCCGACTGGATCAAATCCCTTGCATAACAGGTAGAAGGGAATTAGCTGCAGGCCAGAAAATTTATTGGTTACTCTAAAAAATGGCATGTAATTTGGTTGTTTGACTTCTTATATATATTCTATATACAGTTTCATTTATAACTTGTAGTCATGTTCACTCTTTGTACGTAGATCGAGTTTCGTTTTCACCCCCTTATATATATTGAGTCGCCTATAGCCTCCTTCGTTCGAGGGCACCCATTGTTAAAAGTTCTGAATCCAGTCACCATACTTTTGAAGGTGTGTTAATAAAGCTATTTTTAATAATATCACTGGACTGCAGATTTCATAGTTCTCTTTCTGCCATTTCAATTTAAAAAGTTATCTAAATTTCCTATAAGAAATATAAATTATAGACAAAACAATATTTCTCAAATTCTAATTTCCCCAAAGTTTTTTTTATTTTAGTTCGTTATTCCTTATATATGATGAATTCATTTCTCTTGGATCAGATATAGCTTATAAGTTAAATAATAAAAACATAATCGAAATTTTCTTTCAGAAAAATAAATAGACAAAAAATGTACGTTGTTTCAAGATTTATTATATTTATTTATTAGAATATTATTGTTACGCACGAAGTTAAACAGTTGGGATTCGTTATTAAAGAGGGGGTGTTGATGGGACAATTTACCAAATTCGTATTGAGTTTGCCCATTCGTCATTATATGATAACATGTGACGTAGCCAAAAAATACAATTACTGTAAGTAAGGTCTGCAGGCTGAATCTTGCAACGTAGGGTACTTATGTAGAGTAAAAACCTTGTAGCGTAAGGTCTACCTTGCAGCGTAAGGTAAACACATAGCTTAAGCTGAACCTTGCAGCGTAAGGTAAACACGTAGCGTAAGCTGAAACTTTGTGGATCGTCACCTGCGTCAAAAACAAACGTCAGAGGCACCGAGTGGTTTTCCAGCGTAGGCACTCCGACGCTCAAGTCAGCAAAGAGCACAATGATAATCTCCCAAAATAAGAAAGCTCAAGTTAGAGAGAAAAATGAGAATATACTTTGGATATAAGAGAGATACATCTATTTATAGATGTTTTAGGAGTGCTTCGCGGGCATGGGCCCATGTGTCTTGGGCTCATAAATTTGGGTTTATGTTATTAATTAACAAATTGGGCTTCCATCCCATCATAAGCCCCCACTCTCGAGTGAATTCATGTAATGAAGACCTTCGAGAGTAGATTGTGGGAAAATAGTAGAATTTATCTTAAGAGTCCCTCGTTAGATGACGATCTTGAATCGAGTGAGGTGTAGCCATAATAGGTCTTTGACTTGGCAAGATGTCGGGTATCTACATGAGGTGTTGGATGACATACTCGTGAAACTGACGTTCGCATGATTATTATCTTTCGCGTATTTGTTGTTGTATGTCTTGTAATGCTTAACTGTGTGTACTTGAGAGGAGATCAGTCTCTCAAGATTTTGTATCAAGGGGAAGTCCTAAACCCACCTTATAGATGGTGAGGTATCCCGGGACTCGTGTTCGTCATTGGCCTCTTACGGAGTCGTTGTTTTTGGGTTTATTAACCTTAACGACTACCTGGGTTGGTGACGTTTTCGTTAAGCATGGAGAACGGGAGAAATTTTTATGGCGCATAGTAAACCAAGGTGTGAACTATTTACTTTATCGAAATTGTTATTGATGAAACTGCACAACGTAAGGTGAGGAGTTAACAATATATGAACAAAGTTGCGACTCGCTTAAAACAGATCTTAAGAATAAAATCTTTTCAAATTCGTCACATTCCACGGTCGGGGGAGTATTCTTCCATCGGTATGTTGGAGCTGATAAGTGCCCATCTTGATGATTTCAATCATTTTATATGGGTCTTCCCATTTTGGATCGAGCTTTTCCGATTGGGTACGGAACATCCGCTCTTCTCATAAAGAGATCTCCTACTTGGAAAGATCGAGGTTTCACTCGATTAATATAATTTTTAGCCATGCGAGCCCTATAAATTAATGCGCGGACTGATGTTTCTTCTCACAGTTCATCGATTAAATCCAAAGAGTGTCAAAGTGCTTGATCATTCTGGGATGATTCATATTGTTTGACCCGCCAAGAGGTCTCTTCTATTTTTGTTGGAGCTACAGCCTCAACGCCTGAGCTAGATTGAATGGTGATTCTCCTAAGCAGGTTTTAAGATGCTGCAAGATTGTTCGGTTAGTAACTTCTGTTTGGCCGTTAGCCTGTGGGTTCCCGACTGATGTGAAAACTGATGGATAGACAGACCTTTGCACCATTCTTTTATCTTTGCTCCGAAAAATTGGGTTCCATTGTCTGAGATCAATGCTCGGTAAATTCCAAACCTGCACACTCTGTTTTTTCAAAGAAAACCGATGACATCTTTTTCGGTGATTTTTGTCAGTGGCAACATCGACCCATTTGGTGAAACAATCTACTGCAACAATAAGGAACTTTTTTTGCCTTGTAGCAGGAGGAAAAGGGCCTCCATTCCCCACTGGGAAAAAGATAGTGGGTTATCCAATGATTGTAGCAATGTTGCGGGCTGGTGAAGATTGGCGTGTTCTTTACATGGCCGACAACATTGGACGAGTTCTAAAGCATTTTTCTTCATGGTGGGCCAAAAGTATCAGTGACGTAATGCTTTGGCAGCCAGTGATTTTTCCCCTAAATGATTTCCACATATTTCTTCGTGGATCTCATGAATAACGTAATCTGCTTTACTTGGAGTGATACATTTCAGGAATGGTTGGGAGTAACCTCGCTTGTATAATTCTCCATCTATGATGGCGAATCTGACGACTCACACTTTTAGCTTTCGTGCAGTGGTAGGGTCTTCTCGATTTCTTCCTTACTGAGCGTCGGGAATATTATCTTTCGACTATCGATGTTGGCTAAGGAGCTTGCTAGTTTTGCTAAATGGTCAGCCTCTTTATTTTCATTCCTGGGTACTTGTTTTATCTCGTAGTTCTCTAGCCGGGCAAGGATCTCGTTAACTCGAGTCAAGTACGTGCACAATTTTTCTTCTTTGGTTTCATAAGTGTCATGGACTTGATTCACCATTAGCTTGGAATCACTGTGAACTATCAACGTTGTTGCTCCTATCGAGAGAGCCAACTTGAAGTCAATGATGAGCGCTTCGTATTCAGCTTCATTGCTTGATGCAGGGAATTGAAATCTAACAATATATTGGAACTTGTCTTGCTGAGGGATTTCTAGCACAATTGCGGCTCCACTTCCATGCGATATGGAGGATCCATCTACATACAGTGTCCAAGTTGAGGCTGAGGATTCTGCGTCAGCAGTTGTCATTCAACGAGAAAATCTGCAAGAACTTGCGCTTTAATAGCCGGGCGACGCTGGAACTTAATTTTGTACTCACTCAATCCTACGGCCCTGTAAGGGATAATAGGTTGCACATACACAGATTTAAGTGTTGTCACAAGATGTTGACAATACCTTCAATAACACCTTGAGTAATACGCAGCATAAAATAATTAAAGCGTAAATAAAATAAACAAGCAACCAAATAAATAGACTTAGAAATTTAAGCAAGAGTATAAATACTCTTGCAACGCCTTAGGGCAAAACTTTCACTAGAAAATAATCAAAGAGTTTACAAAAACCCTAAAACTAGTGAATTATTGTAAAAATAATTTTCTCAAAAACAAGTGAGAAAATAAAGAATAAAAAACAACTCCTAAAATTTTATGCAAGATAGAATAATAAAACGAAGCAAGGAATTGGCCCTAGATGCCAAAACATGAGAGAGCAACAATCTTCAATTTTTCTTCAACATGCTCTCAAATATTCAAAGCAAATAGGTAAAAAAACGACCTCAAACAAGCTTTAGAAATTCTTCAGAATTCTCTCAATATGTACGTGTATGAAGCTCTTAGAAAAACTCTCACGGTCATATCTCTCTATCTCTAAAAGTGCACGATCTCCTTATATATAAAGCCAAGAATCCTTCTTCACATAGTTTCCTTGTAGACATAGGATTCATCTAGATTTGATCATATCAAATCTACAAAAATAAGAAAGATATCAATGATATGAGATAGTTAAATATTATGATAAACTTAATAATATCTCAAATCTACTCAAATAAGGAAATAACTATTTTATCTCAAAGATATTTCATGTCCAAGAAAGACAAAAGAATTTAAATAAAATCTTTTAAGCTTAAGAAATATTGAGGGAATAAAATATCCCTTTTGAAGCCCATTTAACCACCTCTGGTCCGGCGAGCACTTGCTTGAGCAGATGATTGGTCAGTACCACCATTTGATGAGATTGAAAGTATGGACGTAACTTTCTTGTTGTAGTCACTAAAGCTAATGCTAGCTTTTCTATGTTGGTGTACCGAAGTTTTGCTCCTTACAATATTTGGCTTGTGTAATACATGGGTTTGTGCTCTCTTCCTTCTTCAACTACTAGCACAACATTAACTACTTCGGATGATATTGCTAAATAAAGTAACAAATTATCTCCTTCACGAGGTTTGGTTAGGAGTGGCGGTGTTGATAGATATCTCTTCAAATCTTCAAATTATTTTTGACAGGCCTTGGTCCATTGGAATCTCTTTCCTTGTCGTAATATTTTGAAGAATGGAAAACCTTTGTTTGCAGAATGAGAAATGAAGCGGTTTAAGGTTGTTATTCTTCCAGTCAACTCCTGTATTCCTTTAACGCTCCGTGGGGGTTGCATGCCTAGAACAACTCTAATAATTTCGAGATTCGTCTCTATTCCTCTTTGTGAAACCATGTAACCCAAAAACTTTCCTCCACGTGTTTGTTTGTTTGGATGCTCTTAACTAGCATGTCATCTATGTATACCTCCATGTTTCGTCCAATTAAGTTAGCAAAGATTTTATTCACCAATCACTGATATGTGGCTCCAGCATTCTTGAGTCCTATGGGCATTACATCATAGCAATAGATTCCGTGATCAGTGATAAAACTTGATTTTTCTTGATCATTTGGGGCTAGGACTATTTGATTGTACCTTTAGTACGCATCAAGGAAGCTAAGCAACTCGCAACTTTCATTTGAATCGACTAAGATATATATGCGAGACAATGAAAAAAGATCTCTTGGACAAGAATTATTTAAATCGGTATAATCTATGCAAAGATGCCACTTTCCTCCAGGTTTTGGAATCAATACGACATTTTCTAGCCATTCTGGGTACGAATCCGGTCTGATATATTTCATTGTTAAAAGCTTTTCAACCTCCGCAGCAATATGTTTGCTTTTTTCTAGACCGAAAGGTCTTTTCCTCTGCTGGATTGGTTTTATTCGCTGATCCTCATTAAGATGATGAATTGCTAATTCTGGAGGTATACCTGGTAAAGCCTCATCTCCCCAAACAAAGTCATCGACATTATGCTGCAAAAAGTTTGTCAAAGCCTTTTCCTTTTTGACTGGCAAATTTGATCCGATCTTTAGATTTTTTTTTGGATGTCCTTGCACTATCTCTATGTATGTGAGGCTTTCTGTGGCTTTCATTCTCTTTTGTTCTTCTGATTCTCCCTCGATAAAGTGTATGTTGTTTCCATCCTTATCACAGTCAAGCTATTGCTTCTTTCTTTTCAATGAGTTGTCATAAAGACCTGAATGTCTACGACTTCCTGTAGAGTTTCTTAGGATAGATGCATGGCATTCTCGCAAGCCGAATATCTTCGATCGCCTCACCGATTTCGTAAAAAATTTGAAAATTCAATTTCATGTGCTACGTAGATGCTATTACTTGAAATAGATCCAGACTTGGACGTCCAAGTATGACATTGTAAGGCGAAAGGGCCTCAACAACTAAGAATTTCACCATTTTGGTGGTTCGTCGAGGATATAATTCTAGAGAAAGTGGTAGTGTGAGTTCCCCTGCTGCTTCAACTGTCTCTCCCGCAAAATCGATGAGAGGAGTTTTCACTTGCATCAATTGTGTGTGGCTTATTTCCATTTTCTGGAATGCCCCGTAAAAATGATATCTGCTGAAATTCCGGAGTCCACTAGTATCTTTTTCACCCAAAAGTTAGAAATTGTGGCATAAATTATTAGGGCATCGTTGTGTTCATCTCGAGAGGTTTCCAAGTCTGCACTTCCAAATGATACCTCTTCACTTGGTCTTGAAATCTCATGTACTGTTTGGGTGAAGACTGGGTGTGAGTATGCATGATCTCCTCGGCTGCACGTGCCAAATTTTTTCGAGCATGATTTGTATCACCGCAAGCAGCCCTCCGGTTATGACAGATATTGTGCCTCCTGTGGGCATATTCACTTCTCTCTGGTCGGATTTTTTACTTGTATCCCCTCACTCTTTATGTTGTTTGCGTTGACGGTTGTTGTCGTGGTTCTTGTTATCTCATTGTTGACTGCGAGATTTATCCACGTAATCGGCTAAGAGTCCTTGCTTGATTAACCTTTCTATCTCAGCACGGAGGCTGAAACAATCTTCAGTGGTGTGCTCTTCTATCCTTGTATAAACGACAATACTTCTCCGATCTTTGTCGTTTAGGGTTCTCCTTCATCGGGCGTGGGGGCTGCAATAACCCTTGTTTTTCAGCCGCAATCATTACATGCATTCAGGGGGTGGACTGGAGTTGGGGGTTTGAGGCGTTCTCCTATCATCTTTCCTCTTATTTTTTGGTTTCTCTTCCTCCCTTCTTCTCTTTCCCAAGTACCGTGGCTCGATAGACTCTTCTATGCGGATGTATTTTTCTGCCCTTTCCAGTAATTCTTCTAAGGTGGTTGGAGGCTTTCCTGCAATCGAATATTTGAAATTTCTGTGTCGGAGGTTTTGTTGAATTATTCCTGTTAGCAAGTCATGGTTAACATGAGGAACTTCATGGACAGCTTGTGTAAACCGTTGTACATAGTCCCGTAAGCCTTCTCTTTCTTTTTGAATGATTGTAAACAGATATGCTGCGGTTTTCAGATACTTTTTGTTGATCGAAAATTAATGGAGAAAATGATGGGTTAACTCTTCCAGGTTTTCAATGGTTCCGAAAGGTAGTTTGTTAAACCAAGATAGTGCGCGCCCTGACATAGTGGTTCAAAATATCTTGCAGTAAGCAGCATCGCTTATGTCATATAAATTCGCTTTCACATAAAATTTTTCAAGGTGATCTTGTAGATCACCTGTCCCTCATATTATGGAAGATTGGCGATTTTCATTCCCTTGGGCAATGATTCAGCTAGGATAGCTGAAGTGAATAGGTTGCGTCTGGCAAGTAGAACTGCCAAGGATTTTTCTTCTTCATTCATTGGGGTGCTTTGAGCTTGACTCTGGACCTCATCCTCTTTATGGGTTGTCTTCTTCTTGTAATTAAGTGATGGAGTTTTTGTTTCATTTGCTGTTTTCTTTTGGGCGTTTTCTTTCGGGTTAGCGGTGGATAAACCATTTTCGTCGGCTATCTTCTCGGCCTTGTCATTTTGTTGGGACTCCAAGAATGTTGCCAATGCTTCACTCGCAGCGCGGGCGGCGGTCTCCTCTAACATGGTTCTCAATTCTGCCTGTGTAATCTGCATTGTCGGTTGATGTGGTAGTCCATCGTTTTCAGTGCCTTGAGAGGTGTGAGGCTGATTATTCATTCTCAGTAGCCAAAAAATACAAGTACTGGTACGTAAAGTCTGCAGGCTGAAGCAACGTAGGTACTTAAGTAGCGTAAGTTGAACCTTGTAGCGTAAGGTAAACGCGTAACGTAAGGTAAACGCGTAGCGTAAGGTCTATCTTGCAGCGTAAGGTAACACTTAGTGTAAGGTGTACCTTACAGCGTAAGGTAAACACGTAACGTAAGCTGAAACTTCGTGGATCGTCACCTGCGTCACAAACAAACGTCATAGGCGCCGGGCGGTTCTCCGGCGTAGGTACTCCGACTCTCAAGTCAGCAAAGAGCATGATAATCTCCCAAAATAAGAAAGCTCAAGTTAGGGAGAAAAATGAGAATATACCTTGGATATAAGAGAGACACATTTATTTATTTATAGATATTTTAGGAGTGCTTCGCGGGCTTAGACCCTTGTGTCTTGGGCTCATAAATTTGGAATTACTTTATTAATTAGCAAATTGGGTTTCCATCCCATCAATATATATATCACAGAAAAATGAGTAAGACTATAGTAGTGCGGGCAATATGAACAATTTCAACAAAAATTGGATTTAAAATGTGAATAATTATATACTAACAGAAATACATGCTATACATTGAGATGATATAGAAAATCATGTATGTTGATATATATATATGCAAGTTCATGATAATCCAAGTAAATTGTAGCATTAATACTGTTTTGGATTAATTTATTCATGATCTAATTCTAGCTCTACAATCCGTGCCCTCCTTTGAGCTGCTTGATTCCTGATAAAGATGCCCCACCGCATCGCGGCCTTAATCTTCAGCCAACCCACGATTGCCCTACCAATACCAGAATCCTCCCTGTAACTGAAGCTAGTAGATGCACCTTCATCAACATTTATAATATCATCCAAGCTGAATAATGCATCTTCCGAAAAGAAGTCGTTAATGTCATTTTCTTCCAAAGGATTTATATCAGCTTGGAAGGAATATGGCTGAGGGTCAGGAGCAGAACATTGCCTTTGATACGAAAAGTTTATCAATGGCTGGTTGAGTTGACTACTCCAGGAGGCCGAAACCAAATCGGTACTAGTGTAACCGGAGCCTCCAATCAGCATGCTTGGATCTTCTACTAAAGGCTGGGAAAGAACAGGCACTAACGATCCCTGTGGAATATTGTAGTTTTGAGGCGTGCTTGAGTAGTACTGATTGATTTGCTGCTCCATGGAAGAATCTCCATCATACTCCACAATTTGATTCCAATTATCATAAGCTTTCTTCACCCATGTCTCCACTAGTGCCTTGTTGTGGCTACCAGAAAGGGATTCTGCTGGATAATATCCATCCTCTGTTTTGAGGGCTCTAACCTCGAAGATGCTGTTAAAAACAACACCTACACTTGTTGCATCATCGGGATGATATACAAAAAGCTTTCCGTTCAATGCAAAACTCCTTGCGTGCTCTACAAGGGCTTCCCACATCTTATTCGACATACCACTGCCCAGTACATCCCTCAATTTTTGCCGGTCCTTCGCCAAAAGTCGAAGCAAGTCCTCCACAGTCGATATCCCCTCGTCGTTGAGCCTCTTGTGGAACGGTCCATCTTTCCCGATCTTCTCCAATCTCCACACCTCATCATTCAAAGCAGGCGGGTAGTGTTTCTTGTACAATTCTCCCCGGTGATCCTTCACAGGAAAGGCTTCTGTCTTGGCTTCGCGCACGCGAATCCCCGACGACGACGACGACGACACCTTCAGCCCAAGTCTAAACTGCTTGCTTCGAGTCCAACTTGAATTATCAGTGAACTTGAGATTTCCCAAAGTTCCAACTCCTTCCTTGAGGGTGAGCTTCAGGTCCCCAGCCAACAGAGGCCCCTTCCCTTCACGCACTTTGACGACATGACTTTCGAACTCTTCCCGGCTCCAATCATCATCATCATCGAAGTCGCCTTGCAGAGTAACTAACTCCAATTTCGCACAAGATTCAGGGCCGGTTGCCACCACGCAACCGATGTTACGATCGATCAGCTCGACATTGATCAAAGCACCCTGCTCCCCTTCTAGTTTACCCCCTGTGAACAGAGGCAGAGAGATCCTGGACTTGAAGTGAAGCTGCAAGTTTCTTTCATCTCCCCCTTGTATTCGTTTCGGGGACGACCTTCCTCCGATTCTGGCACGTTCAATTTCTTGACGAACCACTCTCTGAATTATGGGTTCCAGGTATGAGCAAAGCTCCTGGAGGCTACCCACCTCGAAAGATCTCACCGTAACGCTAGATAGAGCAGATTTTTTCCTGTTGGGATTCTGTTCTTCATCGTCACCACCACTGTCTCTCAAACTCCTTTTCCCTCTTCTCCCTCCTCTCATTGAATTATTTCTCTCCATTTACCTCGTCTGAACTTTAAACTTGCCCAAGAATCACAAGCAGAAGAGTGGAAGTGAGCAGAGTTCGTTTGGTATTTTCATCAACGTGATTTTGTCGGAGTATTTGAAGAGAAGAACAGGGGAGGGGAATGCGGAAAGTAGAAAGAAACTTCCTAGGTCCATGGGCAAATTGGGAAAATACACCCGTTGACTTCTTTTAAAAAAAGACCTTCTGTTGGCTAATAACCACTAATACACGTTTACAACGAAATTTATACATCAATTTATACAAAATAAAAAATTCAATACAAAAATGTTATTTATCAAAATTTTATGATACATTGAATACAAAATATCACGATATAATAACAAAATCTCACGATATAATTATTGTAAATATCGTTGTACACGATATTTATTGTATTTTTAACTTTTAATCATTATTAAAAAAAAATCCTCTCCTGGCATTTTTTTAAAAAAAGAGTGACTCACATATACGTCGAAATTATTGAAAACGTGTAGTTCATCTGACACCAAAATTTCAACGGGTTCTCGAGTTTAAAAAAAAAAGGATTTACTCAAATATACGTCGAAATTATCTATAACGTGTAACTCATCTAACACCAGTCTCAAGCATAGAACGATGTCTGAGTTCAAAACCTAACTGTGACACTCCCCCCACTCTATATACGTGGGAGTTCAATTTTTTTTTTAAGATTAAAAAAAAGTTAAACAGATAAAAATCCTTCGTCTCCTCACTTATAGAGATTTTGATTGATGATTTTTCCAAATTCAATATTTAATTTTTTGAACTTCATCTCATATTTAATTATCTCCAAATAAATTTTTTATAAGAATGTTTCGTGCATACGCATACCTAGGGGTATTCAAACGGTTAAAACCGCCCGAACCGAACCGGTTTTTCGGTTAACCGGTTTTTTGGTTTTCCGAAAAACCAAACCGAAAACCGAACCGAATGGAGCGGTTCGGTTAGGTTTTTAACCGAAAAAATTTCGGTTTTTTGGTTCGGTTTTTCGGTTAACCTTTTTCTTTTTTTTTTTTGGAATTTGGTTTGGTTTGGTTTGAATTTTTTTTTTGATGAAATGATATTTGAAAAAGTGAAGAACAAATTATATCGACTCAAATATATGCGCTTAAAATTTAATTACTTTGCAAAATATATTTTGACGTAAACCGTTTGAGATTTAATTTTTAAGAACAAAAATTGAACAAAGATTCCATCATGACGTTTGGTTAATAATAATTTATGAATTTATAAAAATAATATTATATATAATGTAAATATATGCATACATATAATTTTATAAAAATTAGCTTAATTAATTTTTATATTTCTATTTGAAAAAACCATAAGTCCACAAATGTTTTATGGATATGTTCTTTTAAAAATAAGTACAATTTGAGTTTGAGTTATGTATTTTCGATTACTCTAAATATACTACAATAATACTTATATAAACTAATATTTAAGTATTAATCTATTTCCTTCAACTTGGCTAGAAATTTGAAATAATCCTAATCACTAGTCACTACATTAATTCGAATTTAGAAACATAAAAAAAATTGACAAAATCATTGGTTAATATTTAATACAATTCAAATATAATCAGAATCCACAAACTCATACCGTCATACATTCAAACAAATATTTTTTATTTAATGCTTCAAAAAATGTATTTGAAAATAACTGCACTGAGAACCAAAAAATGCTAACGTTTCTAATTTCAATAATAATAATTTATGAATTTATAAATAATGTAATATATAATGCAAATAAATGTATATATAATATAATAAAATAACTTAATTAATTTTTAATTATTTCTATTTAAAAATCAATATTCTTTAAAATCATTAAATCAATACATTTTTCAAGTTGAATCCACAATTGAAGTCATGTATGTTTGAATAATTAGATAAATAATTAAACCAATTATGTTTTTTTTAAAACTAACAAATTATGACTTTTGTTCTTCCATTTTTTCCATAAAATTAATTTTTTGAGCTCACATTGATGCCAATATTAATTAATTAGTAAAAAAATTTAAATACCAAAAACAAAGAAAAAAAATAAAAAATATATAAAAAAATCGGTTTTTCGGTTCGTTCCGGTTAACCGCAGGAAAAAAAACCGAAAATCCGAAAACCGAAAATCCGAAAACCGAAAACCGAATCTAAAATTCGGTTTGATTTTCGGTTCAAACCGAATTTTCGGTTTCGATTTGAATCGGGCGGTTATCTGAACCGTGAACACCCCTATACATACCGATAAAATTTGCCACAAAATATTTGAAGAGAAGAACAGGGACCAAGATCCTCTACAATGGCCTACACACGGCATTCGGTGTTGTGACTTGTGACCTCAAATTGGTACCATATATATTATATTATTATTATTATTATTATTATTTTATAGTAATTCAATTCCTTAGACTAACCGATTCAAATCACATCAAAAATTCTTTTTATTTTACCCTTAAATTTAACACACATCTATTTTATGTTAGATCTTAAATTGCTAAATTATCCTCGCTTTTCTCTAACAATCTTATCTCCTTTTATTTTTATATTTTTTTTCAAATTTCATCATTTATCAATTCGTATTAAATTATTTACAAAATGTTTTTACAACTTCTTTTTAATTTATTTATCAAATTATCAAACACGTAAAAAAAATATATGCCACAGTCGCTAATATATATTATATTGCACCAACTTTGCGGTCACTAAGTATATATTAAGTTTTAATAATGATCATGCTATTCCATAGTCACATCTAAAAATATTTAACCTTTAAATATTATTTTTGTTTAGATTTTATTTTTTAAGTCAATATTTATCATTGAATTATTCTATCCATAGAATTTTGGTTTCAGTTAATTTCTCTGTATGTTTTTCTAATTTTTAATTGTAATACACTTGGCATGAACTAATTGATTGTTTTAATATTAATTATTATTTCCATTGACTTTGTCGTAATTAATTAATTTAGCAAACAATTAAAAAAAAGATATGCAAATAATAAAATAATCGAACCTTGTATAGTATTTCCTACAAAAAAAAGTTGAATGAATGAGAAAATAGAAAAACGAATAAACGAAAATTTAATATGATATATTATTTTTTTAAAAAAATTAAGATAAAAAAAATTAGCGAAAGACAAATAGAGTAAAAAAACAGACAAAAAGCGCAAAATATAATAACAAAAACACTTAGCCAAACGGTATCGTTTTGAAGACACAACACAAAATGCTGTGTATAGGCCACTGCAAAGGATTTTAATACGAAGAAGAACAGTGGAATGCGGAAAGTGGGAAGAAACTTCCTTCCATCGACCATCGGCCCGTCGCTTTTAGGCTTTGATGATTTTTTCCAACTTCAATATTTATTTTTTTAAATTCCCTCGCATAATCCATTCTCTGTGTAAAAAAAAGGTTACATTAATTTTTTGTTTCGACATTTTTCATTTTATTTTTGTAGACACAAGACAATATCCTTTGTAAAACATATTTACAAAGATTAAGTTTAAGAATTTACTATATGTGTAATTATTTATTACACAAATTTTAATTTTAATTTTTTTGAAAATGAGTTTGGGAACCATTAAGATTCGAAAATTAATCGAGCATTACTCGTTCGATAAAACTGAAAATTGAAATCTATGTTTCGAGGAGATAAGTCTGGAATATTAATTTGCTCAAAATTGATTTCGGGTAAATGAGAAATTAATTATTTAATATTGGTGTTCAATAATCAATTGATGTGTTGTAAATGAAATGAGACGTGTCCACATGGAAAGTTTAATACTTTCTATTCTTACAGATATCCTGTTGTGGATTGATTAACTACATACTTCAAGCCAAATCGAAGGTGAGGATGTGCAACACACCAACTTAGTTCGAGAGCGCACGACGAAAATAACGCATTGATGATGAACTTTGTACTTCGCACCTAGGTTAAGTAGGAAATGGTGATGATGATGTGGTGGGTGGTGACATGTCATGTGATCCTAGTAAGCGGATATGTGGCGTATGACTGGATGTCAATAGACGCGTGACATGGAGGCGGGTTGAGTGGCGATCGAATATATATGTTGGATCCCAAAGCCAAGATGAAGGATTGTGATGATGCGTGGATCAAAACCGTTGGATGAAATTTGAATGAATGTGAATTGCTAGATCAGGTTGTTGAGATTTGGTGGATCAAAGGTATAGGATCGAATGCTTACCGTTTTACTAAAAACTATAGATAGTAGTAATGGTGCAACTCAAATCTTTTAAATCGCACAACAATCCAAGCATTATGGTTAGACTGCTCTACTAGCAAGGCCAAGACAATTATTGCACCACAACAATCTCTCTCTCAATAATTACACTTGCAATCAATGTGAATCAAATTCATGACCTTATCACTAATATCAATTGCAGGACAGAGTGTTTGCCGTTTTACCAAAATTTATAGCTAGTGGTAATTGTGCAATTCAAATATTTTAAACCGCACAACAGACCAAATGTCATGGTTTGATCTCTCTACTAATAGAATCAATTATTCCACCCAACAAAAGATCACATCTAAGAGATGTGATCGTCCAGAATGGGAGATCATGAAATGGACACACTAGATTTAATCCTACCATCCAATGATTGAGATCAATTACTCTCATTTTGTTGCATACAATTTAGTTCCTCATTCGAAAAAGTTCAAATAGAATCTTCATGTTTCCCTGATTTTGTAAGGGTAAAATTCATTTTAGTATTATGAATAATTGATAAAATGTCAAATTGATACATGAATTATTGAAAATGGTTTGATTGGTATGTGATCAAGTTATAATGTCAATTTTACATTTCACTTAAATTATATTTTAAGTCCAATATTTTTGTTAAATTCAAATAGATACACATTTTATTTTTTCAAAATTATTTTATTGATTAAAATTATAAGCACAATTTTATATTTATTTAATTTATATTATAAAACATATCATATCATTGTACGAAAATATTATAAATATTAATTAATACAAACAAACACACACATATATATATAACTAATAAATTATATATTCAAAAATAATATATATTAAAAAATATTTATAAATATATAATAAAACGATGTTTTCTCTTTATCTATGTTATAATATTAAAATTTATATTAATAAAATTATAATTCATCAATAAATAATATACATAATTTAAATATAATTTTATAAAATAAATATTTTTTATTTAAATATTTAATTAAGAATAAAATTTAAAAAGTAATGTAATTTGTCATGAATTTCTAAAAAAAAAAAGTACAAAATTTTTTGGCAATCTAAACCGTTCAAATCGTAATCCATGTGATGTTGTGTTGTTGTTCTGATTTTTGTAGATTAACGATTTTTTTTTCCAAGATATATATATGTGTGTGTGGGCGAGTGTGTGTGTGTGTTTTTATTTATTATATATAAATTTCACATTAAATACTTTTTCAGATGTATGATATCTAATTTTATTTTTATTATATAATAAATATCAATTTATTTTTACAATTGTAATCAATACAATATTGGACTTTCTCGTTCGCACGTATTGTTGGAGATAGTGATAACTATAAAACAAATCGAATTCAATTGTTATTAATTATTTTTGAGTATGTGTCATATGAAACGGTCTCACGAATTAATAATTTTAAAATAAAAAGTAATATTTTTTATGAATGACTTAAATAAAAGACGATCCATCTTATAAAATTGACTCATTAAACCGTGAGTTTTTGTGTTTAATAATTAATATGTCATTTGAATCTGAACGTTTCTATCCCAAAAGATGTTGGTTCAAAATAAACACGTTTTTTTACGTCAAGCAGTCAAGGGATGAACTTTTTTTTTCTTTTGCAATTAAGAGACTTCTCTTTAACGAAGTGTTTAGGTTATTAATTGCTATATATATATATATATTTGTATATGATGGACATGGAGTTGAGCATGATTTGTGGACAATATAACAAAACTCATATATCTATATCGCAAATTAATTATTTGTTTCTTATCTTTGCAAATTCGAATATTTGAATTAAAGAAATAAAATTATGAGTGTTTTGGATAAGGCTTTCACGCCTATAAACAAGAAAGAAGGAGAGATCGTGTGGAGGAGATAGAGAGAGCTTTATTGAGAGCGACTTCAGCGTGAGAATTGAGAGATCTTGAATACACAACTGAAGTTCTTCCCTACAGCCGTTGGTGCTAGTCAAGGGCGGATCTAGGATGTAAAATTTGGGGGGCCGACGACCAGAGCCGTACCTGTGTTTGATGGGGCCTGAGGCGGAAATTTAAAAATAGGCCCCTCTTGTTGCGATAAAAAACCATAAAGTTTTGTTTGCAACTAACAAATACACTAAACAATAAATTATATAAAAAAAGCAAGTCGAAAAATATTTAAAATAATTACATAAATATTACCCTTCTAGCTGTTTTAGAGACAAAAATATTTATCAAATCTGTATAATTCAATTGTCGAACCAGTTCTTTCTCAATCGACAACATAGCTAGCCCATTTAGTCTATCTTGTGACATTGTTGATCGAAGATAATTTTTGATTAACTTCAACTTGGAGAAGCTTCTTTCTCCTGATGCAACTGTTATTGGTATGGTTAACAAAACTTTATAAGCAATATAAGTATTTGGAAATAAACCATTTAGTTTCTCCAAACACTATAGCATATCAGTTGCTCTTTGTTTATTTGTTAAATAACATCTCACGACCATTAACTCTGAACACAGCTCATCACCATTAATGTCTGAACGTCCATCGTGGCTCAAAAATTGTTGAAGCTCTATACAAGACTTCATCAAGCTAGTTAAAGACTCACTCTTTAACTTCTCCAAATTCAACAAAAACCCAAAAGTCTCTTGATATTTTTTAAATTGTTCAAACCGAACTTGAAGAGAAGATCGAGCTTGATCAATTATAAATAGAAAATATTCAACTCTAAAAGATTCTTTACCTGATTGTGTCGCATCATCACTGCCACCCTCATCAAATTGTTTTTTTCTTCGAATGATGCGTTCCATTTCACTTGCCATTTGTGTAGCCTCATCCATGGCATTAGCAAACCCCAGCTCTCTAAACTCATCAAAAAATTGAACAAGTCCTTGTAAGAGTTTGATTGCAATATCAATATCCATTTCTTCAGATTGAATAAACTTACTCATAACATTTATTGCATGCAACAACTTATACCAGATCGTCATTCCAAGCAAGAACTCAAAACTCTCAAGATCATATAGTGCCAAGGTCTCAGCATCACTCTTTGTTTTAGAATCTTCAGCAACTTCTGCCAAGTCAAGTAAAGCATCTCTTATTTGTACATCTTGCTCTTTTATGGCTTTTACACTCTCAACATGACTTTTCCAACGGGTATGTGACAATGGCTTGACGGTCAAACCAGACACTTTATCTTTAAAAATTTTCCATCTTTTCGTAGATGATGAAAACAATGTGTAGATGCGTTGCACCACTCCAAAAAAGTACTTGGCTTTAGGACAACATTCCACCATATCAACTAAGGCCAAATTGAGACTATGACAACCACATGGTATGTAAAAGCTCTAGGATTTATTTCAAGCAATCTTTTTTGTACACCTTTGTGTCTTCCACTCATGTTGGATCCATTATCATACCCTTGTCCTCTTACGTCATCAATGTCCAGCCCAACTCTAGTTAACACTTTCAAAAGTTCACTTGACAACCCAAGACCTGATGTGTTATCTACCTTCAAAAACTCAAACCAATATTCTTCTACCTTTGGTGTATCTATTGAATCATCCACGCATCATAACACTAAAGACATTTGTTCTTGGTGACTCGCATCTGGAGTACAATCAAGTATCACAGAAAAATATTTTGCATGCTTAACTTTTGAAATGATTGTCTTTTTCACTTCATTTGCCAAAGTCTCTATCAATTCATTTTGAATTTTGGGACTTAAATATGTATATTGAGATTCCTTTGCCTCACAACGTCGAACATGCTCTTCCATCACTGGATCAAACTCAGCAACCATTTCTATCATTTGTAAAAATAACCTATTGTTCTCAACATAAAGCTTCTCATCATCTCCTCGAAAAGCCAAAGTGTTTTTTGCAAGTCTTTTCACAATGGATATTATTTTTGTTAACAATTACCTCTAATGCTGTCTTTCTTTGTTGATTTGAAGTTGCATATTCTCATCAATCGTTTTATCTTTTTTCAGTGTATTTTCCAATTTAAACAAGGAAAACATGCAATCCATATGGTCTCTACCAGCTTCATGATTTTTAAAACACCTATGCACATTACGCCAATCTTTATGTCCCTCATTACCCAAATTCCCTACTCTACACATTGTTTGTTCAGTTTTGAACAACTTGCAACAAAATCAAAATATTTTATCCAATGAAATAGAATATACAAGCCATCTTCTATCAAATGTCTGTCCATTTGCCATTACCCGTGTATAATGTGATGAATCAAAATGTATGTTGTTACTATCTTTAGGAAACAAGAAACCATCCACTCTTTTTGGACCCATTTCTACTAAATAGTCTCTCATTTTCTGACAAATATTATTCCAATTTTCAGGATCTTCCAAATTTAGACTCGAATTTAATTCTTCAAGTTGGGAGTCATCTTCCAAGTTCTCGTTCAATTCAGCCAAATTGACTTCTTCGTTCGATTCATTCAAATTTCCAGCCTCGGTCATTTCTTCATTTTCATTATGATTTTGTTGTTCTTCAATCATCAAATTATCCACTAATTCATCTCTTTCTGTTGTGCTACTCCTGCTAAAATATTTATTGATATCTCCGGCTTGACTTTGAATTAATGCCACTTCTCTTTGTTTCATTTTTCTTTTTTGAGCTCCAGACCGATATTTAGGAGGCATTTTTCAGTTTCTTTTTATTGTATCTACAAGATATTATAAATGAATAACTCAAATTTTTCAATCAACCAACAAAAAATTAAATTATGTATTAAAAATTTAAAAAAACCTAAAACAACATCAAAATTTAAAATTCAACATGGTTATTCTAGAATCTACTATCTACATATCTCTTCAAAAACATTAGAAACTATATATATATATATATAAACCGTAAAAGTTAGAACACACCATTTATCATATACAAACAAAAAAATTGTGATAAACTATCATAACAAACAAATAAACTATTAAATGATTTAACATAGAAAAAAAGTAATAAAACTTACATTAACAGCCGCTATGATAGTAAGATTGGTGGGTTGCGTGTAATAGCAAATTCCAAAATACCTGCAATTCAAATACATAAATTGTTATTGTTCTTCAACCCTAAAAGTTAATTCCTAATCACACGATATGCTTGAATGATTGTATTAATATTAATAAACTATCAAAGGAGATAAAGTTACTACCTTTCGCCTTTTGGCTTCCGTTAGCAGATAAACAAGCGGGTGAAAGTGTGAAAAAATGATATCATGCCAACAAAGGTCAAAGATTTGGGGGGTAAAAACTAAAATATCACCGTGAAAAAATTAGAGTTATATTGCAGGCTTTTAAAATTTGGGCTAAATTTTGGAGTTGGACTCAATATATATATATATATATATATATACTAAAATAAAAAAAATTTGGGCCCTCCTTTGGACCGGGCGCTGAGGCGGTGGCCTACCTTGCCTAATGGAAGGTATGGCCCAGCCGACGACAATGTGTGGCGATATTAGAGTTACCAATTTCCAACGATAACTATTAATTTCGCTTTTTTGATTTGTGGTTTATGCGTTATTTTTTCTTTGAGTGTGAGATATAAATGGAAAAAATTGAGAAAATTTATGTTCGGAGGCCGCAAAGATCTGACATTATTAACGAAATCAAATTTTAATTTAATAAAACTCCTAATTTTTTGTCATTTTATATTTAATTTTTTAATTTTATTTCAAAGTTCAGAAGTATTTTTTTTTAAACTAATTTTTTAGACCTTTTTTAATACGAGAAAAGTGAGGTAAAATAAATTTTTAGAAGTAAAGTTTTAGTTTTATAAGAAATACTCATGCTTAACGGCTATATGTGGAAAAAAAAAGTAATTCAATTTAATAAATGGTTAAAAAAAGACATTAAAATTGTCTCAATTAAAAAAAATTGAAGATGTGTAAATTAAACCACGAATCCAAGACAAATAAATAAAAAACATTAATTCATGAGTCCAAGACAAAGAAATTTAAAAATTATACATGAAAAAAAAAAGTAATTCAATTTATTAAAGGCTCAATAATAGACATTAAAATTGTCTCATCTAAAAAATATGAAAGATATGTCAATTAATCCATGAGTTCAAAAAAAAATAAATTAATATTTAAGATATTTCAATTAACTCATGAGTCCAAGACAAATAAATTAAAAAATTAAAAAAGAAAACGTAATGAGGGGGAAGGAGGTTCAACCTTGGCCCATTGCCAAAGTAGAATTGTGCATGCCATCTGGGCTAAAGACTAATTGATATAATAGATAGTTATTAAAATAAATATATGTGATTTAAAAAATATTCATATATAATACTAAATTTTTTTAAAATTTTCACCCCCCGGATCCTCACGTAGATCCGCCCGTGGTGCTAGTTTATTTGATCACGATGAAGGTTTGGAGAACACTTGAAGATTGGTTCGAAAGCTTGTGTTGCTCTCAAGTTTAGGCGTCAAGAATCAATCTGACATGTTTTGAGAAACTTTTTTTTTACAATAATTCGTAGTTTTAGAGTTTTGTAAAACTCTTTATTATTTTTCTAGTGAAGCTTTTTGCCCTGAGACATTGCACGAGTACTTTATACGTGTGCTTAATTATTAATTTGCGTATCGTTATTTAATTGTTGTTGTATTATTCACGCTTTTTAATACTTCAGCTGTATATTATGTCAGATATTGTCAACATCTAGTGACAATATCTGAATCTGATATTGTTTGCAACTATTTATTCCTTACAATATGTAACTATAATGTTTATGTCACGAAATCAGAACAACGATCTTGGATATTGACAAAAAAAAATATTTTGTAGATTGTAGAACTCAACTAACAAAGGTGAGAAGAAAACATCCCAATTAAAGCATTGATTTTACCAATTAAGAATACCAATCGACTCAAATTGGATATACAAACTATGATTTTTTGGAATTTCTTAGTTCAGAATGTTAATTAAAATAAAAAAATACATAAGGCCAAAACGTCGATTCTAAGTTTTTATGGCACGAAGACTGCATCCCAATTTATATTTGGATTTGTCGACCGAATCCCATGTAATCTAGCTGAATCTAAAATATGTTCTCGTAAAGTCCATTTCTTACACAAACACGTAACGCAATTCAGAGAAAAATTGGCACAACCCCATTTCCATGTAGCCAAGAGAAAATTATATGATTCGATTTTGATTTTATTTGATGTTCAAGATGTTCTAATCGTACACACACACACACAAAACAGACTTTGTAATTTTTTGTGTGCGAGTGAAAACCAACTACAGAAAAATTTAATAAAGCAATTAAATAATATACTTTCTTTTGGTCGAGTGAGTCAATAGTTAAACTATTTGTCCTTTGATACAACGTTGCCCCGATACAATGTTTATAGTTCATGCCAATTTCTCTCTGAAATTACAATGATAATTATTTTTGTGACATTTACCATTCAAATTTCAAAATCCAAGGACGACAAAATATTTAGAGCACATTCGATATGTTCAACATTATAAAAGATAGTGTTTGGAAACTCTAATAATACGTGATTGTGTTTTTTTTCTTAATAAAACATAATTTTAGAGTTTGCAAATACTACTTAATTCTCGTGATTGATTTTGTCCCATTATTTAAGTATTCGCGATTTTAAGATTTTAAGATCAAGCATACAAATTCGATTTAATTCTCTACGACCTTGTCTTCCAAAAGCAATAGCAATTTGTTGTTTCCAAATTCCAAGAGAAGGGGAAAAAAATAGCATACATATTGGGCTTGGGCAATGGCAAATATATGGGTAAGTAAACTTCAAAAGTTAAAATAAATAAAACCTGGCCAATATTCTTTCGGTCCAAATGGTTTGGAGCCCATGAATTCATTTTTTGAAGTCCGAAAAGTCAATTTATTTATCAATAAGATAGTTATATTTACAATTACTTAAAAAACTAAGTATTTTTTTAAAAAAATTTAATTAATTTTATTTCAACTGATAATGTGATTAGTGGGAGAAAATAAATAAGTGCATTATTTTAGCTTAATTATATATGATCTATTTAATTATATAATTTAATGACTATGATGTGTTGAATATTGGATGACGACGAGGCTACGAGCATCGAACAAATGATTTTAGATGAATGATAGTTTTTATATTATTTTATTATAAAGAGCGGAGAATGGTCTAATGATGATTCAGGAAACTATCAATTATCCATATTTAATTTATTTATCGAAAATATAATGCATGCTATTTAAAGATAGAATCCTTGATAATATTACTATTTAACAAATCATGGACACAATGTTTATAAGCTTAAAAAAATGCCCAAAGAAAAGAAAGAGTGGAGAATGAAACATCACATGCTAAAATGTTCCTTTGCCCTCCTAAATGGCAAACAATGTCATGCTACATTCATTTTTAAAAATAAATCATTACAAAAGATTTTGGATTTGATCAGTCATAAAAGTATGCAATAATGATATTTTTTTTGGGGCAAGTTTCTTGTGAAACGGTGTTACATACATTTATCTGTGAGATAGGTCGATTTGATCCATTTATAAAATAAAAAATAATATTTTTAATATAAAAAATAACATTATTTTTTCATTAGATCAAGCTAAAAATTCGTTTCATAACATTAACCCGTGAAATAATCTCACACAGAAATGAAGTCAAAAAGAAGGGAGACGGTGGGTGCGACTGCCCTCTTCAACTCCTCTCTGTCTCTTACCCCTATTTTATTAAGAAATTTTTATTTTATTTATTTTATAATTTTAACATCCTACCTCCCTTTTAATTTAGCTAAAACTTCTCATAGTTCTACTAATTTTTTTAAATACATGTTTTTAAAATTAATTATTTAATCTTGTAAAAAACTACAGGTCCACTCGATCCACGTGCATAGTTGTAAAATAAAAATTATTTTACTATTAATATTTATTTTAATAATATTTTTAAAAATAACATCAATAAAATTCGCCCACCTCGATGAAACTTTCTCGCTACATCTCTGGTCTCCGAAAGCTCTTGACTCTTGTGTAATTTTTCCAATGACCTGATAGAATTAAATCAAAATTTGAGCGAATAGAACTAAAATTCAAAAAAATTATAGGGGATAAAATTATTATTTTACGCAATGACTAAAAATATATTAATTGTTCGAAAAATTCATATATATATATATGTGTGTGTGTGTGTGTGTGATCTGTAATAATCTATATTTCGAAAGTACAATTAATTTTTTATTGT
This sequence comes from Henckelia pumila, assembly GCF_033568475.1. Lineage (NCBI taxonomy): Eukaryota > Viridiplantae > Streptophyta > Magnoliopsida > Lamiales > Gesneriaceae > Henckelia > Henckelia pumila. Next base: position 35,865,589 of record NC_133122.1, read on the forward strand.
AGTCATACGTACGATGCAGCTTCCACATGCATGCACGAGAGGTTAAATTAAATATCAATCACCTCACCGATGAGTAATCTTGTGTCAGATTAATAAATGTGATATTAAAGGCAAATAATTAATAAATAGTTTGATATCAAAATTCAACTCACCTCCTTTGTTTGACTTTACGAGATCTTGTCACCATTTTTTAAATTTTTTTTTAATAATCATGAGAAAATTCAACGAGTATCTTTCATTTGCATCTTGTCGGAATTTAGATTTTTGTGTCTACGTAGAATAGTTATTCTATTAATTAACGGTAAGAAAATCCAGAAATCCGAATTTTTTGCTTTTTTTTTTTTGGACAAAATTTTTGCTTTATTTTTTAGCAGATCGAAAATAGTCCGTTGTATCATGTCCAGACTTTTGCATGTATATGGATATTATTAGATTGAATATTGATATCAATTTGTAATATGATCCCTAGATATCTGTTTTGATCATTTTAGAATTTCTCAAGGAATTTATGATGTTCAGAGGGTCATATATATATTTATATAATCTTTATTTTTTATTTCATTTTTTTTAATTTTAACATGAAACTAAAATCATGGGAAATTCGAGCACTAGATGCATGGCTAAAATTATAGGAATGTATATTAATTTTGATTTGTCTAAAGTTTTAGCTTTTGAACTTTGCATTTTAAGTATAATTCATTTAAATATTGAAATCATAATATATGCAAATGCTAATCAGATCGGATGATACACATGGTATTCAATATGAAAAAAGCTGATCATATCTAAAATTTTAAATATCTTACGGTGAATAGATGTTGGTTATGATTTTGGTCGTTTAGATTGTTAAAATACATTGGATAAACTATGTGCGCGGGTTCGTCTAAGAAAATATTGATAAAAGAAATCTAACTCTTAATCATTGGTCAAACACTCATCTACTCCATGAACTCGACTGTGAAATTAGTCTTTTAAGTTGAGCTCATTCCTATTTTGGTTATTTAGATCGTTAAATTTCAACTTTATATAGCTCATCATATATATATATCAAGCTAATTATTTTCACAATTATTTTTGTACCTTTAGTGGGAGTATAACGCCATATCACTAATATTATAATGATCGATTATATCAACGTCACATCAACACTTCGATAGAAAAAATGACTAAAATTATAAAAACAAATCAAGATAATGGACTAATACCAAAATTTTATCGTCATCACATAAATGATGCTAAACTGGAACAAAATTATAATTTTTCATAATATTTTATTGATACTAAAACTTTGGATGACTTTTATTTATATACGTATAGACTTATGATCACCGAATAAGCAACTCAATATATTTTTGGTAGGCCTTATGTGAGATAGTTTCACGAATTTATTTTCGTAGAATGGATCGACAGTGATATATAAAAAGATACTTTTGGCTTAAAATAATTAATATTTTTTAATGAGTTGAGTCGAGTAGAAGATCAACCTCACAAAATTAATCTGCGATAAAGTCTCACAAGAATTTGTTGGGTGAAATAATTATCCCCACTGAGTAAAACAATCGAAATGTGGCATTTGAGATGCTGCACGGTTTAAAAAATTTAAGTTATACAATTATCACCAGCTATAATTTTTGGTAAAACGTCAAGCGAGATCGGTCTTATGGAGTTTTTGTTATCTATCTATATTATTATAGTACAGAGCCTTTAACTAACTAAATTTTAATTAATTGGTGAAATTTGTGGTGAAATTACGATTATATCCTAATTTAATTCTCAACAAAACCAAAACTATTAGAAAAATTAGTCATTTTATATAGTTTCCTTTTTTTTTAGCCATGAGATTATATTTTATTTATGAAAATGACATTTCGTTATCTTTTTTTGTGTTTTTAAATTTTTTAGATTAGATAGTTATCACTTTTAAAATTTTGAATATCTAATTCATCACGTGACTTTTAAAAATAACATAAAATCAATTAACATAAAAAAATTATATATATGTATGCATCGCGTGCAAGAGACGCTAGTACATCTTTAAATACATGGTATATGTATACACTTACTTTATGCATGATCCATAAAATTAATTATTAAAATAATTTACAATATATCAATCTTTGGTAACATGCATGAAGTACACTATATCACCGTCTCATTAAAATAAATATATCTGAATCTACAATAAAATTCTTTAATTTCCTGAAAAATCATATAAAATAAAAAGGAAGAAGCTTAAAAAAAAAAAAGAAAAAAAACAAATAATTAATAAGCATTTGAATATCAAGGTGAAGGTAAGAGCACATGCCTACGATTTCTTCCTAGCAATATCGCACTGATTCCAATTCAAATAATATATTAATCCACCCATCTTGAATCTTGGCTTGCATCCTTTTATTTGTCTCGGATTACACCCCCAGAAGAACATAATATAATATTGTAATTGGCAACGCAATTAGCATTCCGAAAATAACCCTGTAATTAAAATTCAATCAATTATAAGTTCAAATTAAATTTAAAAAAAATCATTTTATGATAAATATTCATATATAAACAAAATATTAAAACTTACGCAGTGCTAAGTATGTCGGGATGGACGTTGTATTCTTTTGCAAACACAAATGGAACTATTCCTTGAGGAAGGGCAGCCTGTTATCATCATATCCAATAAATTTTGTAAAAAAAATTAGATTTTTTATTCAAATTATTTTGTTCGATTGTTCTAACTTATTCCTAACAATTCATTTCCAGATTCTCGGTTACGCCTCTAATTCAGAACCCGGGCCGTAACAAATCAACAAACAAGAATGTAGAGGTAGGTACCTGAACAATGGCTACATGCAGGAGAACTCCTCTAAGACCAATGACAATAGAAGTGGCAGCAATGACCGCTGGACCTGTCAAGAATCTCACGGCCATAGAAAATGTGGCCACTGATCTCCCACAAGCTATCAACTTTGGCTGCAAAGCCATGAATAAACCTAGGCTGAACATGGCCATGCCGAGGCCCGCGTCGGATAAAATCGATATCGATCCCTTAACAATCGTAGGCATTTCAATGTTCCACCTGTGTCATTGATCAATGGCAACTAGTTAACGGGATCGATCGGAGTAGGGATTCACACTATACGATGATCGGACTGAAGTTCGAGGATCGAGTTTGAGCTATACCTGAATGAAACAAGGGACCATATAAGGCCTATAAGGCTTGAATAAGTGTTGGGGTTCCTTATAAGTTTCCTCCAAACCATGATGAGTATGAGCCTAGTCATGACACTTGCAGGAGGCATTTGTGTTTTCTTCTCTGATCCTTCATCAACTTTCTTGTGGCATGAATAAGGAGAAACGCTGCTCGGAAACTTCGCGTCGTCCTCGATCTCGATCTCTTTGTGATCTACACTAATCTTCTTCCCTGCAGGGCTTCCATTATTTTCTGTCAGAAAACCAAGTACTATTAGAATCATTAATACACATATATACACAGTAGAAGTGATCATAAAAATGAATAGAAAAATGTCTCATAAGATCATATATATATATACCCAGAGATGAAACATGATCAGTGGTTGGAAGTACTTCATTTGAAGCTGCAGGTTTATTCACAGCGTTCTTCATATTATCCTCAGAAACAGGGGAAGCACTTGAACTCCAAACAAACATATGAAGCTCCTTGCTTGGATTTGCACTGCTACTGTTAGTGTTCCCACTTTCCTTCTTCCTCGGACCAGAAAACATAGGATTCGGAGGTGGATAAGAACACTGCAAGCCTCCATGATCACTCGAAAGCTCGGTGCTCGGACCGGATCTCCTCCTTCCAAGTTTCGTCATCTCCTCCTCCAAGTTGGACGTCCTCGGAGTAGGCCCTTTGGAAGACTGCAGAGAGTAAACATCACCTACAATATGTCTAGGACTCGCGGTTTTGTTCGAAAACATGGCGTAGAAGTCTGACTGGTTGAAGCTGGAGGCACGGGGAGTCGGCTGCCGGGACGATTGGACAGAGTAAATCTCCACACCGGTCAGGTTTGATGCTCTAGGTGTGATGGTCGTAGAGTGCATCCCTTTGTTATAAGAAGAGATCATGGACGCAGAAGTCGACCTCCGAACCACGACGTGTAGCTTCCCATCATCTCCTATCTCAGCATCCGCCTGCAACGGCTCGAGCCCGTTGAGCGAAATCACGTCGGATTCGACTTTGAAGGAAGTGATGGAGGCAGCAGTCTCAGGAAACTGATCTGTTATGAGAAGCTTTGCTCCCCTGTACTCAAACATGAAGAGCATTAACGTGTACCATATCACGCTTTGCATGACCACAATTTGCACCATTAAATCGCCTGAGAAATCTCCATACATGGCCCTGAGTAAAGGGATTCCCATGACCAAAGTGTTTGGGAGAGTGGAGAGCGAAAAAAGCGTGATCATCCATTCTAAGCTGCCATTTTTGCTGAAAGCATGCCACAGGAAAAGGGCACAAAGTATGACCACTTTCTGCAGCGAATCCGCCGCGATGAAGCGGAAGTTCATGGCGTAGATGTTGTTTGTGGAGATGAAGTGGAAGCTTAGCAAGGGGACCGCGAACACAGCGACGAAACGGTTGATTCCGGAGCATTGATCCGGGGTGAAGATCTTCCACCACCTCACTGAACCGTAGGCAAGAATCATGGCTGCATATAATGGGACGATTGCTGCAAGAACATCGTAGATATCTCGTCCGGTGATCATGGTGGAGACGTTGTACAAGATTTCGAGTGCGAAATATTGCAGAGAATCTCAGGGAAGATGAGTGGAGATGGAAGAAGAAGGGATAAACAAATGTAGAGTGAAAGGCAAGCACAGATCCTAAGTCACATGCAAGTCAGGCAGCAAAAAATGGTATAAAATATTTGTTTGCCGAGGTACTTGTAAATTGTAACGTGTGTTCAAATATAATTTTTCACCATGAAAATAAAAATGGGATTTTCAGTAATGTGCAATCTTTTTATCAGATCAACTTCGCAAGTTGTACTTTCTTTTCCATTTTATTGAGGAGACAGAATAATTTTTGAGGATTTCCAACTCTGACCATCATCAAATTTTCCTGCTTTCGTTTAGGAGAGAGCCCCTTTAATACCTTTTTTCCATTTTATTCATGAGGACTACCCGGCCTCTCAATTAATTTTTCGATTTTATGAGAACCTAATGTTGCGAATCATTGTTTTTAGGATCGAGATCAGTAGGTTCGATCGTGAACCGGTCACAGATTCGGTTCGAAATAATCCCGAAAATCGTTTTTCCGGTTAAATCGATCGGAACCGGTCAAACCCGATCAAAAACCGGTTAGACCTTGCCTTGAACCGGTAAACCGGTTCAACTAATTTTTTTTGTTGTTGAAAAGATGTAATTATTTCTTATTTCTCATAAAATAATATATATTTTCATATTTAAAATTTAAAAGTTTATTTTTGTTAAATATACATAATTAATATTTTGTTTTAATTTTTTTTAAAATAATATTTTAGCAGTGTTTGAGATTATTTTGATTTATGTTTTGTTTATAAAATATATAACAATTATATTTCATATTTTGATCGATCTAGAATTTAAATTTTGTTAAATATATATATTTATATTACAATATATTATATTATTGTTTTATACAATATTCCGCGCACCATCGGAATTTCGAACCTACCCATGGGGTATTCCATGGGTGGTGTGGAGCGCCGTAATTGGTCTAAATTATGTGGACCCCACACAATTTATGTGAGATCCACATGATTGGATTAATCAAATACTTCCACACCACCCATAGAGTAATATCCCGGAAAATTCTTAACTGCCCTCCGGGGTAGTGCCCGGAGGGCAATCCAACGGCCCGGGCATTGTGCACATCACCATGATGTGATGTGCACAATGGCCCGGGGCCATTGGATCTGACAGACCGGGTATAGCATAGAATTTTCCTAATATCCCATGGGTAGGATCAAAGTCCCCATCACCATCCCAATGGGATAAAAATTCTCAGTGTGGGTTAGGGGTTGACCCATAGAAATTAAAAAAATTTATAGTTAATTAAAATTTTTATTTCATAAATAATAAAAAAAATATCAATAAAATTTTTTATTATTGATTCCGCAAGAATTTTTTTATATAAAATAATTAATAAAAAAAATTTCGCAAACTTCATTAAAAAAATACATATAAAACCATATGCTGTAAAAAAATATTATTTTCCTTCTAAGCCCGTGAATCAACCCAAGCCTATATTTAATTGGATTGAAAAAATTCAAATTCAACTCACTCAATTATTTAATTGTGTGCCGGAATGAAACGACCCGACCTAATAGACTCAATCCAAATTCAAGGCCCTACTCACATATAAATTTTCATGATACCATAGATTCTCAAAACCAAAATATTATTTATGACCGCAATTAATATTTTTTTTTTCCTTCCTTCACTTTCGTCTCTAGCCAAATTCTATTCATCAAAAACTTTTAATTGGTAATGAATAATGAGATAGTAAGAAAGGCCTTTAAATATAAATATATATATATATATATATATATATATATAGTAAGATATGTTTGATTTTAATTTTTTTATTTCATTAATTTTTTTTACAAGAAATTAGTATAATTTTTAAAAACAAATAGATTATTATTATTATTATTATTATTATTAATAATATTATTATTGCAGCTTATTTTTACAAACTTTTTTTTTAAAGGAGTTTTTACAAACTTTTAAATAACACAACTTATGTTAGTTTGTCAAAATTAACCGATACACACCACACCGCACACAAATTGACCGAAGTCTTGTGCTCTCCTCAATGCAGTATTTGACAACGAATATTAGCATTGTTCATGTTTGATTTATTTTTTAAAAAAATGAGAAAATGACGTCAAATACTCCAGTGAAATTATCAATGAGCTGATACTATGTAACAAATTTGAGCATTTCAATCCCTGTCTTTTTCTTTTTTGTGCTCACTTTCCCCAAAAAAATATTTTGGCTCATAAATATATGAAAAGACGAAAGAACCCTCAATTTAAAATAATCTATCATCTCAATTCCAGAACATAAACATGTTTTTTAGATACTTCCGCTTAAATAATTTATCTTAGTCTTCTCTTTAAACTTTAGTCATTGGCCCAATTAGAAAACATAAACTAAGGTAATGTTTGCAACCTCTAAAAATAAGTGATTATGGAGATTCTTTTAACAAATTTGTTAAAAAAATCTTCATAATCACTTATTTTTAGAGGTTGCAAACACTACCTAAAAGTGCTACTGACGATTCCCAAGCTTTCATCGTTATTTTCTTTCTTAGTTCAAAAATCCCATTTGCCTACAGCATGCCCTAGCTTTTGAATAGGAGAAAATCAAAACCAATAGACCAGAAATCGAAACTTGTGAATCTCACGTAGCTAAATCTTATTCTCAACTATTGTACATCGAAAAATTTCTCTCTAAAGCAGATGAGTTTTATATTTTTGTCACTTAATTATTAATACATCATTTTCTCAATTGATATATTATATATTTGTTTCCATCGAATTAATCTTGCAAGGATTTATTTATTTATTTTTATTTTTATCACTTGGAATCATACAAAATGTGAAATGATACAAATAACATCGATTGAATTCTTTTTTTAATTATTATTATTATTATTATTATTCTTATTATTATTATTATTAACTACATGTAAAAAAATCTGATTTTTTTTTTAAAAATACAATGTTGAAATACACATTATGCAGTAACTGACACCAAATGAATGTTTTTTTTAGTTAAATTAAAATTAATAATTATTAAAAAGAATATATAATATGTTTGATATGTTTTCCCATAAAAGTGTGGATAGTATCAAAACACGATTCTTAAAAAATCTAAAAATAATGACTAAAAATATACGTTTCATAAAAAAATATTTTTCTATTAAAAATATTAAAAGAGAATATTATGTAATCTATTTTACCCATTGTGTAACAAATTTGAGCATTTCAATCTCTGTCTTATTTTTTTTGGAATTGTATTTACTAAATACATCAAATACTTGCACATCCAGGAGCGTGCATTCACAATTGAAAAAGGAGAAATTTACATGCTCCAAAAAAAAAAAAATAGAAATTAAAATGCTCAAATTTGTTATACAATGGGTATCAGCTCATTAATAATTTCACACGGCTAATTGGTGCAATTTCCTCTAAAAAAATATATATATAGTCCGGCATTGTAATAAATCAAACACAATGTGTATATGGGTTTTTTTTATTATTAATTTATAAAAATGGCAAAAAAATAATAATTAATAAACCGTACGGCTGAAGTCTCAATCCTTGCAAAGCCAAATGGCAAAAATTTCATACGTTTAATCTGTATAAATCCACCATAATAACATGATACAAATTTGATAGGATCTTATCACGATTTAGCGTGTCATCGAGCCAAATTTAACTTCGACAATCGATAATTAAAGAATTTAATTAATTGTTTTTATTATTACTTCTACACGTTATGTTGATTGTTTATTTATTATTTATTATTTATATGGTACATGAATAATATGATGAACTTTAGAACTTTATTCTTGTTGAAAATATATTATATTATATTAGAATTGTTGAAAATTGAGTTGTATTATTTTGAAAATTAGTGTGTGATGATGTAGATGATGATGATTTAATTTTTGGACTAATCTTCCATTGAGATCTATAAATAGGTCTCTCCATTTGTGTAGAAAAACACAATTTGAGAGAATAAATTTAAAGTGTGGAGTTTGAAAATATTTTGAGTTTTTGAGTTTTATAAATTTTACTTTTCACAACACGTTATCAGCACGATCGCTCGAAGGTTCTCTATAATTTTCGACGCTCCAAAATACAAAAAAAAGTCAAAAAATATTCAACAAGTAAGAATTTTTATTTTACTGTTTATATATTTTTATTGTGTATATATTAATATATAATATCATGTTATGAATTTTTTTAAAAAACTTGTTATAAATCCTGAGAGGATGTTAAGACGACATCCCACACTCCCGGTAAGGGATACGACAAGTATAAAAGCCTCTAAGGTTTTTAAACATTATAATCATATTTGTATAATGTCATGTTATTATAGAAAAGGTTGTCTATGACACCGATCTTATAATAATGTGATATGATATACTATACCTGACTTTATACTAACTATATTGGTATAATTTCATAATATTATATAAAAGGCTGTCTACGACACCGATCTTATAATAATGTGATATGATATACATAATTATTTAATTATGATTATCATTATATGCATTGTATCATTATCACAAATTTTTATTCAATACATACTCGATTTTTCTTTACCCCCAACGGTCACAAACGGCTAGTTTTTGGCCTATAAATATTTTCACTCAAACTCATTTTCAATCACACCAAAATTCATTCTTCATCTCAAAACATTTTCTCCTCGGTTTTTTTCGAAAAAGAAGAAGATGGAGTTTTTGGCTTTTTTAAGGATATTTTTCATAAGGATTATGATCATCATGCTCACGAGTTTTGCACTCACCAGCGATTTTTCACCACATGCTTTTTCTCTATTTGTACAATTACTTGTACTCATCGTTTATCCATTATTTTGTATTGTCATATTAATGAAAATTAACTAATAAAATGAATTGTTATTTTTCTAGTACCACCATGTCAAACTTGGCAAAGCTTGAATTCGTTGCACTCGATATCACTGAAAAAAATTATATGCCATGGACTCTTGATGTTGAGATGCATCTTGAGTCATTGGGTCTAAATGAAAGCATTAAAGAAAATAATATATCAACCTCACAAGATAAAGCAAAAACTATGATTTTCTTGCGCCGAGTCGCCGACATCTTGATGAAGGGTTAAAATGTGAGTATCTCACCGAAAAAGACCCAATGACTTTATGGAAAGGGCTGAAAGAAAGATTTGAGCATATAAGGGAAGTGATACTCCCGACCGCCCGTGATGAATGGAATACGTTGAGATTCCAAGACTTTAAAAAAGTCAGTGATTATAATTCTGCGATGTATCGAATAGTCTCGCAATTAAAATTCTGTGGACTTGAAGTCACAGAGATGAAAATGCTTGAGAAAACATTTTCCACTTTTCACGCATCGAATATAACTCTACAACAACAGTATAGAGTGCGTGGATTTTTGAGATATTCTGAACTAATCGCATGTCTTCTTGTGGCGAAAAAGAACAACGAATTGTTAGTAAGAAATCATCAATCCCGACCCACTGGATCAACGGCATTTCCTGAAGCAAATGTCGTAATGAAAAATGAAAACCAAAATCAAAGGAATAGACCAGATTTTGGTCGTGGTAGGGGTGGGCAATGGTCGGTTCGGTTCGGTTTTAACAAAATTCGGTTCGGTGTTTCGGTTTACGGTTTCTCAAATTTCTAATCCTAAACCAAACCATTTTATTTCGGTTTGGTTCGGTTTTTTTATTACGGTTTTGGTTATTATGGTCGGTTATTACGGTTTGTGTAAAAAATTGAGCTAAAACTTAAAAATAAAGTTGTATGTCAAAACTTTAAACAAATAAAAAAACCAGAGATCAAACCAAATTTTTGATTATCTTATAACATCAAAATCAAGTAATAAAAACTAGGCATAGCATATCTATGATTCTTGTAACCAATTTGAAATTATCTTAAAAACATCAAAACAAAATAATCAAAAATATATAACAATGACTCTTGTAAGCAATTTGGATATTTTGAATTGCTGACAATGAATAATTCCAGCATCTGATCCATATCACTCCTGCAACAAAAATCGTCACTTGTAAGGAAATAAAAATATCAAGTATCAACTCAAAAAAAAAATGTATCCACATAAATTAATTAAACTTAGCATACCTGATTACATGTCACAATTATATATCAATAATGCATGAATCTGTTCCATTATTGAGAAAATCTGGGAAAACAATTAAAAATTGGCATCATCAACCGATAGGCGATAAGGAATAAAATAATTATAACATAAAAAGATATGAGGTACACACCAGATTCAAGTCGCTCAAGATGATCCAACTCCTCCTCTGTTTTAACTGGTGAAGATTCATTTCGAAGCCAATCTTGAACACAAACAAGAGCTTGCACCAACCTAGGAGTCAATGAACTTCTAAATGAATCAAGAACACGTCCTCCGGTACTAAACGCACTTTCCGAAGCCACAGTAGAAATTGGAATCGCTAACACATGACGAGCCATATCAGCAAGAGAAGGAAATCTAGGTGAGTTCATTTTCCACCAAAGTAAAATATCAAATTGCTCATTTGCAACCTCAATTTCTTCACCAAGATACCTATCCAACTCTGATTTAGCATCCATACATCCACTTTCTGCTTTATGTTTTAAATATTCTTGTTGTATTAGTGTTCCTTTGTGAATGCTCCCAAAATTTATTCTTGATGATAAGTCCATTGTGCTACAATGTGAATCAGACAAGACTCCAAAAGTTTTTGAAGTTACCTTTCGATATTCATCAAATAAACTAGTCATATATGTCTTAACTTCATCTCTCATTTTCTCTCCCTTTTCTTGCCCATACATCCTCAAAAGAACAAAAGCGACATAATCAAATTTGAATCGAGGATCAAGAACACATGAAACAAAAATCATCTTATTCATCTTTTGTGGAACACCCCAGTACTTGTCAAATTTAGCTTTCATTTTCCTTGCCATCAAACTCAAATTAATATCATCACCCTCTGTCAACAATTTCAAAACACAATAAAGCTCACCAATTTCGTGGAAGTGAACATTTGATGTTACATATAATGAACCCGATACCCTCAATGTAAGGTTATAAAATGTTTCAAGAAACTTCTCCATCCGTCTTACATTAGCCCAATCATCACTTGTAAGGGCACCTGCAATCTTTCCATCTTCACAAACATAAAGAAGAAGATATTCTAACAAACCGGGATCAAGATTGCCATAACTTACAAAAGCGTTTTCAAATTCTTGAGCTGCTTTTAACATCAAATAAGTGGAATTCCACCTAGTGGCAACATCTAAACACAAGGACCTTTTACTTGTTATTTTTTCAATTTCACAGCAATCTTTAAATCTTTTGATCCTTGCTGGAGATTGTCTGATATATCTCACAGCTTGTCTAACACGTCTAACAGAATCACCAATTTCTTTTAAACCATCTTGAACAATAAGATTGATCACATGGGCCATACACCTAACATGAAGGTGATGACCATCCATCAAATTTGTTCCCCATTTACTGAATTGTTTTGACAATTCTTTCACTGTAACATCATTTGAACTAGCGTTATCAACTGTTACAGTAAAAACTTTATCCAAACCCCAATCAAGTAAACACTTGGTTATTGCAATTGCCATATCATCACCCTTGTGGCTACTTACTGGGCAAAAATTCAGTATCCTCTTATGCAACTTCCAATCTTTATCGATAAAATGACCAGTGAGACACAAATAATTAATTCTTTGAATTGAAGTCCATGTATCTGTTGTCAAACAGATTCTTTGATTGTTCTCTTTGAAAAATGTCTTAAGCTTTTGCTTTTCTTCAGAAAAAAGTTCAAAACAATCCCTTGTCACTGTTTTACGAGATGAAATTCGAAACTGAGGTTGTGCCACACTTAAAAAGTACCTAAATCCCTCTTTTTCAACAGAACTAAAAGGTTGCTCGTCTAAAATTATCATTTTAGCTAAAGCTTTCCTACATAGTTCCTGATCAAATTTCCAAATGCTCATTGAACCTTCACCCTTCTGATCTTTTGGAGCTTGATGAAAACCTATTTTAGCTTGGCTAGTTTCAACATTATTGGGATTTTTTTTACATTTTTGCAAATGACCACTCAACGTTGAAGTTCCATTAAAGCTTGTATTAGCAGCATAATTAGAACTACAATATTTGCACCTTGCTCTAGGAGCCCCATCAGAATCATCATACTTCTCAAAATGTTCCCAGACAGGAGATCTAGTTCTTACCGCTTTTCGTTTTTTTCCAACTTCACTGGTAATCGTAGATACCGAAGAAGGTGCGTTAGCATTTGAACCATTACTTTCATCAAGTTTACTTTCTTCAGCCATCTATTAAGATAATATAAAAGGTTTATGAGAAACAACATCAAGAAAAAAGCAGAGAACCAATACTTTTAGAAAATAAAATATTATTTGACCTTGAAGTTGGACCTACAATGAAGGCAAACAAAAGTGATGGACGCTGGAGATTAGAAACTTTTGAATTTGAGTAGAATAGATAAAATGCGAGCCGCTGAAGAGTGGAGAGTGAAAGAAGAGGGGTCACCAGGTTAGGGATTGAAGGTGAAGTCTGAAAAGTAAAGACTGGAGGCGGCCATAAATCTCTAAACCTAAATAAAATTACGTATATTAATTATTTTTAATATTTTTAATATTTTAAATGGTCGGTTTGGTTTTTTCGGTTTTTAAAAAACCAGAACCGAAAACCGGACCGAAAAACCAAAATTATAAAAATCAAAACCAGAACCGACCAAAAAACCGTTTAAACCGAACCAAAAAACCCGTAATTTGTGGTCCGGTCGGTTTTTTCGGTTTAAACCGTTTAATGCCCACCCCTAGGTCGTGGACGAGGTCGAGGACGTGGGCGTGGACGTGGACGTAGAAATGACTGTGGTCGTGGACGCGGTCGTGGATATGAAAATAATCGAGATAGTTATTTCAGTAACTCATCTCAAAAGAGCGTCACGCACCACCCACTAAAAAGGCAGCATGAAAACATGAGTGAAAATGAAAATCACTCAAAAAGAACCGAGAGTGTTTGTTATAGATGTGGCACTCCGGAACATTGGTCACGAACTTGTCGAGCCCCCGAGCACCTTTGTAAGCTCTATAAAGAATCGATAAAGGGAAAAGGAAAAGAGACCAATTTTGTTGAAAATAGTGACCATTTAATTGGTTCAACTAGTTTCAGTGCTGCAGATTTTTTGAATGATTTCGAAGACATTGATTAAAAGATTGGTGAGACTAGATTGTAACAAATTTGTATTTTTCATGCATTTTTGTATTATAAAGCATGTTATATTTTACATTTGTATTGTACTTAATTTTTCTTACATTTTTGTGAAGTTTGATATGAAAAATGCTATGAGCAAACATGGAAATAATATCATGAAAATTTGCATATCGGATAGTGGTACAACGCACACTATTCTGCGAGATGAAACATATTTCTTGGAACTAAAACCAACAAAAACAATGGTGAATACAATATCAGGTCCTGTAGACTTGATTGAAGGTTTTGGTAAAGCGAAATTTTTGTTACCTAATGGTACAAAATTTTTGATAAATGATGCTTTATATTCACCACGATCGAAAAGAAATTTGTTGAGTTTTAATAACATATATTCTCATGGATATGATACTGAGACAATGACTGATGGAAATCAGAAATATATGTTTCTTACCACATATAAGTCAGGAAAGAAATTTGTAGTTAAGAAACTACCAATGCTCCCTACTGGATTGCATTATACACATATAAGTCCAATTGAATCAAATATGGTGATGGATAATTCATCAATATTAACAAATTGGCATGATCGATTGGGACATTTTGGTTCAACAATGATGCGAAGAATTATTGAAAATACACATGGTCATCCACTGAAAGACCAGAAGATCTTTCAGAATAATAAGTTTCAATGTAAAGCATGTTCACTTGGAAAACTTATTATAAGACCATCACCAGCTAAAATCCAAACTGAATCACCCATATTTCTTGAACGTATTCAGGGTGATATATGTGGGCCAATTCATCCATCATGTGGACCATTTCGATACTTTATGGTATTGATCGATGCCTCGAGCAGATGGTCATATGTATGCTTATTGTCAACTCGGAATGTGGCATTTGCAAGATTGATGACTCAAATAATAAAATTGCGAAATCAATTTCTCGATTATACAATTAAGAAAATAATATTTGATAATGCTGGAGAATTTACATCCCAGACTTTCAATGATTATTGTATGTCAATGGAAATCACTATTGAACATCCTGTAGCTCATGTTCATATGCAAAATGGATTAGCTGAATCATTGATTAAACGTCTACAACTGATTGCTAGACCAATGATTATGAAAACAAAACTCCCTATTTCTATATGGGGACATGCAATTTTACATGCTGCGACATTAATTCGCATCAGACCAAGTGCATATCATAAATTCTCCCCATTAAAACTTGCATTTGGTAAAGAACCAAATATCTCTCATCTAATAATTTTTGAATGTATGGTGTATGTGCCTATTGCACCACCTCAACGATAAAAAATGGGTCCTCAAAGAAAAATCGGTATTTATATCGGTTATGATAGTCCATCAATCATTCGATATTTTGAGCCTCAAACAGGCGATGTGTTTACAGCACGCTTCGCTGATTGTCATTTTAATGAAGAAATATTCCCAGTGTTAGGGGGAAAAAAGAAACATATCGAAAAAGAAATCACATGGTATGTACCATCATTGTTACATTTGGATCCAAAGACCAAACAATGTGAAAAAGATGTACAGCAAATTGTACATTTGCAAAGAATAGCAAATCAAATGCCAGATGCATTTGCAGACACAAAAGGGGTGACAAAATCATATATACATGCTGTAAATGCCCCAGCTCGAATTGAAATTCCAAAGAAACAGATTGAAGACACTCATGATGTCATTAAACGCCTGAAGCGTGGAAGGCCAGTCGGTTCCAAGGATAAAAATCCTCGGAAAAGAAAAGGCATAGAGAAGCACGATGATCATAAAATAGAAAATGGTGTTCCAGAAAAAATACCTGATGATGAAAATGTTCTGTCAGAACCACAAACTGACGAGAATCGTGAAATCTCTATCAATTATATTAATACTGGAAAAATATGGAACCAAAAAGTCATAGAAGATATTGATGAGATATTTTCTTATAATGTGGCTTGTGACATCATAAATAAAAATGAGGATCATGAACCAAAATCTTTTGGTGAATGTAAAACTCGTCATGATTGGGCCAAATGGAAAGATGCCATCCAGGTTGAATTGGATTCGCTGAATAAACGTAATGTTTTTGGACCTATAGTCCTCACACCTGAATGTGTAAAACCTGTTGGATACAAATGGGTTTTTATTCAAAAGCAAAATGAGAAAAATGAAATAGTCAGATATAAAGCTAGACTTGTTGCACACGGTTTTTCTCAAAGGCCTGGAATTAATTATGAAGACACGTATTCTCCTGTTATGGATGCAATTACGTTTTGATATTTGATTAGTTTGGCAGTGTCTGAAAATTTGGAAATGTGTCTTATGGATGTTGTTATAGCTTACTTATACGGATCACTTGATAGTGATATATACATGAAAATTCCTGAAGGATTTAAGATGCCTGAAGCACAAAGTTCAAAACCCAGAGAATTTTATTTTGTAAAATTGCAAAGATCATTATATGGGTTGAAACAATCAGGCCGAATGTGGTATAATCGGCTAAGTGATCACTTGATGAAAAAGGGATATGTAAATGATCCAATATGCCCTTGTGTTTTCATCAAGAAAACAACATCCGGATGTGTAATTATTGCTGTATATGTTGATGATTTAAACATCATTGGAACGAATAAAGAAATTCAAGAAGTTATGATGTACTTGAAAGAAGAATTTGAAATGAAGGATCTTGAAAAAACCAAGTACTGTCTGGGTTTGCAAATCGAACAAAAAGAATGTGGAATTTTTGTTCACCAGACAAATTATACAGAAAAGATCCTTAAACGTTTTAATATGGATAAATCAAATCCATTAAGTACTCCAATGGTTGTAAGATCATTAAACATAGAAAAGGATCAATTCCGTCCATGTGAGGATGATGAAGTTATTCTTGGTCCAGAAGTACCATATCTAAGTGCCATTAGTGCCCTTATGTATCTTGCAAATTGCACTAGACCTGATATATCTTTTGCTGTAAATTTATTGGCAAGATTCAGTTCATATCCAACAAAGAGGCACTGAAACGAAATTAAACAAATATTCCGTTATCTACGAAGAACGACAGATTTGGGACTTTTGTACTCAAAAGACACCAATCAAAGTATCATTGGTTATGCTGATACTGGATATTTATCTGATCCACATAAGACACGTTCCCAAACCGGATATGTATTTACTTGTGGAGGCACCACAATTTCTTGGCGTTCACAGAAACAAACACTCGTAACAACTTCATCAAATCACGCCGAGATTATTGCATTACATGAAGCAAGTCGTGAATGTGTGGTTAAAATCAATGACACAACATATCCAAACTTCTTGTGGATTATCAGTAGACAAGAAGCCTGTGACTTTGTATGAAGACAATGCTGCATGTATTTCTCAAATAAAAGAAGGATACATCAAAAGTGACAGAACCAAACATATCCCCCCAAAGTTCTTTGCCTACACTCAAGAGTTTGAGAAGAATAAAGATATTGATATCTGTTACATTCAATCAAGTGAGAACTCATCAGATCTCTTCACAAAGGCACTTCCTACGACGATATTCAGAAAGCATATATACAACATTGGGATGCGCAATCTACGGAATATGTGAAGAATCACTCATATTAACATGAGGGGGAGTTTACGTGGCTGCACTCTTTTTTCCTTGCTATGGTTTTTATCCCACTGGATTTTTCCTAGTAAGGTTTTTAACGAGATAGCATAAAACACGTAATAAAGACAATCATCATATGATGATCATCATCACAAAGAGGAGTGTTGAAAATATATTATATTATATTAGAATTATTGAAAATTGAGTTGTATTATTTTGAAAATTAGTGTGTGATGATATAGATGATGATGATTTAATTTTTGGACTAATCTCCCATTGAGATCTATAAATAGGTCTCTCCATTTGTGTAGAAAAACACAATTTGAGAGAATAAATTTAAAGTGTGGAGTTTGAAAATATTTTGAGTTTTTGAGTTTTATAAATTTTACTTTTCACAACAATTCTTAATTTGTTTCCTTGTTGACTATTTAGCTCAATTATTTCTTTATTAATGCATACGTCAATATATATATAATCATATCTTGTGGTGGATTTAATTTTCTACTTTACACATTGATCAGTGTTATTTTTCATCAGTAATGTTGAGAGAGCTTCTTAAAAGCACTTATCAGCTTTTTCGTTAACAACATTTTGAAATTTTGTAAAATTTTATTAACAAAAAGCTGAGACGTGCTTTCTAAAAACTCTCTCAAACACTACTTTCATGTGAATAGTGAAGTTTTAGCTTTTGGATCTCAACACATGATATGAGTTTTTATTAAAATACGAGGAACTCCCGTAATCTAACGACATGAACATGAACTTAATTAGATGGACTCGATCGAATGATAGTTTTTCTTTAGTAAAAATTTAAGACTAATTAAATGACCAAAATCCAATACAGACTAATTACGGGATGATTTTTTCGAGTTTCCTCAAGACTAATTAAATGTATATTATTTTATATGAAATGTACACATACTTCAAACTTAACAAGCTCCGCCGGCTAAGGGCGGCATTGCCAGTTCAAAGAAGATAAATTGGCATAGGTCATCAGTGAAAATGATGCATAAAAACAATCAAAATCTCTAAGAAAACTTGTCTGAATTCAGACTCAGAACTCCTGTAAACCAAACTAGCTATGGGATCATCCCTCAGTTGCTGCAATTCCGAAAAAGTTGAGGAAGGGTATGTGCAAAAACAAATTAATTATAATTTTGTTTTATGTATCTAGTTTTGTAACATATATATAATATGATCAAAGAATATAAACATTTTTTTTTTTTTTGGGGATTTTTTAGTTTGACATTTGGTGGAGGAAATAGCAAAACATGGAGAATTTTCACGTACAAGGAGCTGCATTCTGCTACAAATGGTTTCTGTGAAGATTACAAGCTCGGAGAAGGAGGCTTTGGAAGTGTGTATTGGGGCAAAACATCGGATGGACTCCAAGTAACTAAACTTCCATTTTTTCTTTTTGTTATGAAAAAATGATCAATATTAGGATTGTTTTGGATGTCATGTGTGTATAAATCCAGATAGCGGTCAAGAAATTGAAGTCCATGAATTCGAAAGCCGAAATGGAGTTCGCGGTGGAGGTCGAGGTACTTGGTAGGGTGAGACACAAGAATCTGCTAGGCCTAAGGGGCTACTGTGCCGGGAATGATCAGCGTCTCATCGTGTACGACTACATGCCGAATCTCAGCTTGCTCTCTCATTTGCATGGCCAGTTTGCTGGAGAAGTTCAGCTTGATTGGAAAAAGAGAATGAAAATTGCACTTGGATCTGCTGAAGGCTTGTTGTAAGATATTCATTGTGCTATCATTTTAATAATTAATCGCTCTTTTGAGCATTTGCTATGTGTATAACATGAACTTGCAAGAAAATGTTTGCAAGTTAATTAACTCCCTCATGATATGTAGGTACTTGCACCACGAGGTGACCCCGCATATCATTCACAGAGACATCAAGGCCAGCAATGTACTATTGGATTCAGATTTTGAGCCACTGGTGGCAGATTTTGGGTTCGCCAAGCTCATCCCAGAAGGCGTTAGCCACATGACTACGCGGGTCAAAGGGACGTTAGGATACCTCGCGCCTGAGTACGCGATGTGGGGAAAGGTTTCCGAGAGTTGTGATGTCTACAGCTTTGGAATTCTGCTGCTAGAGATTGTCACCGGAAGAAAGCCTATTGAGAAGCTCCCCGGAGGCGTTAAACGGACCATCACGGAATGGTCGGAGCCATTCATAACTAGAGGGAGGTTTAGAGATCTCGTAGATCCTAGGCTGCGGGGGAATTTCGACGAAAATCAGTTGATAAGGATGATAAATGTCGCTGCATTGTGTGTTCAAACTGAGGCAGAGAAAAGGCCTAAAATGAAGGAAGTGGTAAGCCTTCTTAAAGGGCAGGAGCCAAATCCCAAGGGGTTGAATGCGAAGATCAAAAGTTTTCGGTACGGTGAAGATCTGATGGATCTTGATCAAGCTAGTGACAATGAACATAATGGCTACGAAGACGAGAGCGGCGTATACGGCGTCTTCGGCGCCTTGGAGACACAGAAGATGAAGGATACTTATAACAGAGGTTATGGTAAAAAGATACAAGGCATGCAGCAAACTTGAGTTGTTATTATCTTGATTCACTCATAAGAAGTATTTTCAACCCATCAATCATTTTTCTGACAGATTTTATCCACCAACATTGTCAAATTGTATTTCATCGAAGTGCTTTAAGATCTATAACCAAACATCGTTTGGAACTCAGTACCATGTATGTATTCGTCGGTCGACTTTTGGAAGTATTAATTTATTTAATTTATAAAAAGAAAATATTGTTGTGTTATATTTCAATGATATTCGAAGAAAATGTACATACAACATAATAAATTTTGGAGAATTTATTCTCGTAGCTTCAAATTGGTAACAACGGAACTAAAATACCTCTCCAGCCAACATTTGTCCCCATCAAAGCGCAACTTAAAGCTTAGTTGGTTGAAACACGACATGCTGCAACATAAATAAACCAGCAAAAGGTCAGATTCCTGTTTTAAAAAGGAAAGAAAGAAATCCATTTACAAAGATTTATTTATTATGCCATGCTCTTAATGTTAAAATACCACTAATCTCCAGAAATTAAGATAATGGCCATGGAAAATGGGCAACCATAATTTGTAACATCATCTCATATTTTAGCTGATGATTATGAAATCTCAGCCCTAGTATTAAAATATCCAAGGACGCAAAAGCAGCAGGCGCATTGGTAAACAAAAAAATTCCAAATGTACGTTTAGTTTTTAGATGGAACAAGTAGCGTCCACTGAATCGAATTCTTCAATACACAACATGATAACCTAGCACAAAGTAACAGTCCCAATAGAGAACCACAAAAAACTAGCTAATAGAAATATTGCCTGGGACAACATATGTACCAAGGAACTATTGCTTTAAAACCATTTGCTATATCCAATACTAAGGTGCACAAAAAACTCCGAATATCCAAAAATCCTCTGTATCCGTTCCAAAAAAATTTGATCAATCAGATATCTGCTAACGGCGAATTAAATTTTCCAAATGTCCTATAAAGACCTGAAAATTTTGATACTATGTCAAACAGAAGAAGAAATGACTTGAGCGGAAGATCGGAGTTAGCTAATAGAGGTGTATAAAACTAGTTGTGACAAATGCTTGTAATATTCAATCCAAAAAGGATAACAAAGAAAATATTCGATTACACAGATATTCTCTTTTAGATGATAAAGTACCGTTCGCAAAATGTAATATCAGACTATGCCAGATCGAATAATTAGAATGGCAGAAGGACCAGATATCTGAGTTCTGACCCATGTGCACCTCTTATCACTAGCCACGAAGCCTACACTAATTGCCACGCTATTTTTTATCTGACTAGAACCAAATAAACTTAAAGAACTATCATAATAAAATTAAAATAGTTCGTAGATCGTATCTCCAATCCGATTACCTTGATTTGTGTCCTATTATACGTATAGGTGATGTGAACTAATCCATCACTTGATTGGATTACAGCAGGATAAGAGAACTCCATTCCTTGGGTCTCCTCTAAGGTAGCCACGTCTGTCCACGAGTCCCCATCATCTAGAGATATTGCAACTTTGAGTACAGCTCGGGAATTTGTGTTGTACGCAAGGACAAGACGCCCATCTGTAAGCTTCACACCATCGATTCCTGTTCACGGATAAGGCTACATATGATCAACGAAAACCGTTGAGCAAATAATTTCAACAGTGTCATTACACATTTTAGCTACATGGTTTACAGAAGATTTCTAGTAAGGTTGAAACCTGAATTTGGATTTGGCAGTTCTGTTGGCCTCACGTAATCCCAGTTATGGCCACCATCATAAGATTCTGACATGCAGATTTTATTTATCCCGTCAAAGGATCTCAAGAGAACACGAATATTTCCATTTGCAGTCTGGTAAGGAACGGGTTGAATGACACTAAGAGACTCGTTTTTAATGTATATTGGCCCATATTTTCTCCATGACAAACCCAAATCTGAAGTTATCTGTTTAACAAGATTACAGAAGTCAATACCAATGATTCATTGAAGTTTTTTTTACCTGAGAATAATTGAGATTGAATAGTTATTAAACCTCCATCCATGCACCCCAAGAATTCCAGCTCTCAACGGATGATCCACACAGCAAATCTCCATTCTCTAGCAAAATAGGCTGCATATCAAGATTCATCACAAGTCACAGAAGGAAGCATATTAATATCAAGGAATCAACTGCCTTCTAACAGCCACAAGCATCATGAACATGACCATACCTTATTTTTAATTGGTCCCAATATACCAGGAGGAAGCTGCTGTCTTTCTGACCAAGTGATGCCACCATCAAATGACCTCTTCATGCATCCGCTCCATCTAATTAGCAAACCATATTAAAGAAAAAAGAATCGTACGTGTAATTTGATGCACATTTACAAAGTCCTATGGATTGTGACACCTGATTATCAACATTTATTTAATCCATGAAATGCGGAGAATGTTGTTACTAACGGAATCATTTTCTATTGGAAATTAGTGAGGAAATCTGAAATGAGAGTAACAAGGTCTAGGCTTGAGGAATTACTTTTGAACCTCTTGACCGATTTTATAGAATAGTAGCAACTCGTTGGAAGGGTGTTTAAATAGCACGGGATTCCACATAGGAACATTAGGTTGTTCATCAGCAATGAGAGGAGAGCTCCAATAACCATCCTGCAAACAAATTTAGCATTATAACTATAGTTCCAAAGGGTATCAACCACAAAAGGAGGGATAGGAATAAGGTTCCCGTAACTTAATTGGAATCGAAATAAACAATTGATCCCTGAGAAGTTTCTCAGTGGAATTGGGGGAAAGACAAGCGATTACATACAATCTTGCAAATGTGAACATTTAAATTATCTCCTCGGTATCGATCAGTGGAACTGGTTTCAAGAAAAAAGTTCCAATGTACAAGTTATAAGGTAAGTCATGCACCTTGTAAGTCTGTATCCAAATCTTAACATCAGGTGCTCCCTCTGCTGTGCCGCCAAAATAAGCTACCAAAAAATGATCTGTATCAACCTAACAGAATAAAAAGTAAAAACTTAAATACTCAATCAACTCATAATATTCATTTGATGACTGTGTATCCGGTAAGAAATTTGGTTGTTAAGAAACACCTCTACAATTGTAGAAGCATGGCAGCTATTGAAAGGGACTGAATTTGCAGGAAAAGTCAATTCCTCGACCAACGGTGTCCAAGACCAGCTATCGTTCTTCATGTTTGGAGATATTGTGGTATTTACTAGTACACTTTGTGCATCACAGGATAAATTAATAGAAGCCAAGATAATCTACGAATGAAATAATAAATCATTAATAACAGAACGAATAAAACAGCTATTTTGCAGCATATGTTAATTATTTTTCCAATTTCACATTTTCAAGACTAAGAATATATAGTCAAAATGAATTAATAGTCTCAATCATACTTAAGATTTTAGAACACGTATCTTTCATCTTTGATGCATATAAGTTAACACTTTTAATGTGTAAATTAAAAGGTAAGAAATCACCGTTTTTTGTAATGCAAAAAAAAAAAAAAGGTAAGAAATCAGACGGTAAAACTTATTGCTCCACAAGGTTGACTTATGCATGAGCTCTACATAATATATGGGTATCTCACTTGATTCAATCAGGACATGCAATTTCAAAAACTTCTCTCTGGAAAAAATAACCAAGTACCATTATTAATTTCAGAAAAAGGGCTTGTGCAATTGGTTTACTTTGTTGACCCATTGCCCCATTCATAAGCTGTGCATAAGAACAGATAAAAAATGGTAAAAATATGTTTCATTGCTTTACTCTTCATAAAATTATCAGACATGAAATACACGATATAAATCTTGTTAACTACCACCTTCAGTCTACTCGCAGGTGCATTCCATTCTTATCAAAATTAACACCATCATCACAAACTCTATCTAAGGAATGACAAGTGTGAGCAACGAGTAACATGCTTTTCTAATTTTGCGAAGCAAGAGATACAAAGCTGCTTACTTTCGTTCATTCTCATATCCTATCTCATTTCCATTCTATTGTTTGGTTAGCTTCGCTCGCAACTATATAAAACAAGTCAATCAACAATGTTTCAATAGCTCTCTTACTAAATTAACCACATCTACAAAATCAAAGACAGCTCTACACTAAAAAGTGTGCGATTGTCCTTCAAAACCAGCACCCCCTGACTCATACAGAAAATCGATTTATGGCTTCTGAAATTCAAGAAATTAAGCTTGACACTGATTACAAACCAAGAGAGAGAAGTATCTCACAGAGAGAACCAAGAAAACACAAACAAGCAATATTTAACAAATCCCAGAAACTAATATCCCCACTAGCACAACCAAATATCACCACAATCCGGACACAACCACTTTCCCAGCCAAGCTAAGATACATGTGCATCCATTCAAAAGCCAGTAAAATAATGGGAAGGTGAGCTGCCACTTTGACTCTCCAATTGCTAAAAGACATATTCAAATGTCAGCAAAATTAAATAATGAGAGGGTAACCTTCAACTTCAACTGTCGAATTTGACAATGTAGTAGATCAAGTACAATACCGTTGGAATATATGCGACGCATCAGATTGCATCCATACAAATACGGAGTTGGACTCTTCTCGGATATCTGCCACCGCGAGTCAAACATAAGCTTTCGGGTTAGTTTAATTTTGAATCAATTATATTAAATTTTATATATTATTATTTTATATACAAATTGACATCTTTGAAAATTTGTTAACCAAGTATAATTCCCAAATTTTCCATATTTCAACCGCGGCGTAGGAAGAGGAAGTGAACAGAGGTGTTGCAGCAGTTGTGTGGAGCGGCGACGGCGAGAGGTGGCCGAATGTGGCGGCGGCCGCTGAGCGGTTGATCAGTGGCGCACGAGTTAATTGGCTGGTGCTGGCGTGTGGGTCCCAAACAAATGAAACGAGATTATTGAATAATTATAAATGAAGATAGTTTGATCGGGTCATAGTTGAGATGAGAAATATGGTATAAAATGTAAAACGTTCTAATATTTTTTCATAAAATTGAAGTATGAACAATTTCATAAGAGTTTTTATGCTAAAAAAGATGTAATAAGGAAATATATGTTACAGAGGAAAATTTTGCAAATTTTTGAATGTGTTTTATCCGTGATGATATCATTTTATTCAGTGAAGAGCGGACTTGTAGTGGTGGAACAGAAAAAAAAAAAAAAAAAAAAACGTAGCAGCTCAAATGGTTGAAGGACTCGCATACCGAACCCGAAATATCGTATTTTCGGGATACCATATCGAATTTTTTTTGATATTCATATATTTTTTCGATAGAGTATCAATATGAATTTTGGAATTTCAGTATCAGTATCGGTATGAATTTTTTTCATACCGATATTTTTTATACGGTATACCAAAAACCCACCCCTAGATGGTTCTATTTCTCAATTTTTCTGACTTGCATTTAACTTGAGGTAAGGTTTCAATAGTATATCCTTGGTATGGGGAGCTTTACCTAATTGTGTTTGGGAGAACTTTTATAACGCATTTATCAAATTTTCTTTTACATTCATTATAATTATTATTTATTAAGCTCAATGTATGAATTAGATGGAAAATTGCATTTAAATCTCCATTATCAAACTTCAATCCTTCTCCAATCTCCATATCAAATTTACTTTCTTACAACTCTCTGACACACATAAAATATTTGTCTTAGCTCTCTATTATATTATTTTATTCATTTTTATTGTTTTTTGAGTCTCATATGGTTATTATATTCATTTTTCTATTTTTCAGTGTCTTCAATTATTTTTTATATTATTTCACTTTCTTCATTTACTCATGTTTGTTGCTATATCAACTAATGGTGGAATTGCATTGACCATTTTTTTATCATTAATAAATTTATTATCAACCATTTTCCCTATTTTTTTATCATTAATAAATCCACCATTTTTTCATATATAATGAGATCCATGGTTGTGTAATACTATATGATAAGAACTTGCTAATTTATTTATTCGTTTATCGTAGTGGAGTATTACTTGAAATCCTTTAATAGTATTTTAAGGTTCATAAATTATTTTTTAGTTCTTTGTTTTCATATGTTTATCCCCAATTTTTATGTTGTTGTTCGTGAATTTGTTATGTGATTTCTGTTTTTATTTTTGGTCGCTTCAGTTAAATAATTATTCATTTGAAATGCTTGAATGATTATGGTAAATCAATTTTTGCCCAAAATTTATTTTATTTTTTGAAATTTTTCTGAAACTACTTGTTAATATATTTTGTGGTTGCATTGAAATGTTTAGCCCATGACACAGATAAAATATGGAGATATGGAAAGACAGTGAAGATGGAGACTTGTCGAGCTCGTGTTCCTGTGAGTATACTATATGATGAACATGGATTGCTGAAAAATAAATTTGAATGATTTTTATTATGTGGTTATGCTTTTGGGGTTGATGTAAGTGCGTAATTAATTAGCATGAAGATATTTTGTAAACTAAAGATGGTTTAATATTTATTTAAGCTTCAGTGAAACCAATTTGTATGTATATTCTATATTTTTGGTACAAAAAATTAAGATAATAGTACATACTTTGTATAATTTAGTATGATTATTTGTCTTTTCGGGTTGATAAATTGGTCTTACTAAGATTGAACATGACAACTAAATACATTTATGATTGTGTGTGTATGTGTATATATATATATATGTATATATATGTATATATTCGATTGGTTTTATCATTTATGTATGATCCTTGAAAATGAATGATATGTGAAAGGTGTTAAGTCTTGTATAACAGTTAAGGATCGCAAGATATATATTGACATAAATTGATTTCAAATTAATATTGAATGGTTAATACTTTGGAAAAATTTTGACTTACTAAAGTCAACACATGAATAATAAGAGTAAACATGCGGCTTAATTGATTGTAAGTTTTTGTACTTCATGGGATAAAATTTTGGACCACTAAGATCGATCTTTCCAAGTGAAAACAAATTAGGCTTGAATTCTCCCGGCTTCAGAATAAATTCAAATTAATTTGGAACAATCTCGAATATTTTTGGAACAAACAGATCATAGGTAATTGGGTATGAGAAACTCGTTGTTTGTACATGCACGAAGAGGTTATGATTTTGTGCATAACACACATTATAATGCTTATGATGAGTTGTCGTCCAATTAAATTAGTACTGGTATAATGTCATGTATACTATTTCGGTAAATGTAGAAGATGAATACATTATTAATTTTTCAATTAGATCACATGTGGTGATTGAAAGGGTTGATGCCCCGCTAGCCAACTTGTGGCTAAGGGCTTTGAGAGTCTCTTTTTGTAAACAATCTTTGTTTAATATAATATACGTTCTTTAAATGACGTTCACTTTATCTTATTATTATATAATGATATACTGTTGCTATTTTGATAAAGACCTTGAATATACTAAAGTAAGATGAGATAGTGAATATAGAGAGATCACTGTCATGAAACACATCTTATGTTCACTGTATATTCTAAAGAGTTCCTAGTCAATTGAGCCGTCCACAAATAAGGATAAGGATCGCTCGAGATTGAGACTAGCATTTGCGATGTCGAGTACCACGTTTCATTGGTATGGAACATAGAGATGTTCGAAGCATGCAAATGGATATTCATATGATAAATGATCGAACTATCCTATTCGGACTTTCCAAGTGGTTATTACTTATCGAGTGGATATAGTCCACGGTTTTGGTTGTACACCATTAGTCCTTATTACTTGAAACATCATTGAGACTCTATATGCTAGTACTGTGCTTTGACTCGTTTACCGACTCTATTAGGGTCATCAGGTGTCGGGATTGGGTACAGTTATGACATATATAGGAGTCGATGCTTTGTTGTCAAGGATTCACCGCACACTTGCGAGTGTGGATATCCTATGCAATCTGAGGAGATATTAGTGTGACGAATCTCTGGCCAGAGTACATGATGTGTTTTAGGTTACTTGGTTTCCTAGTAGCACATGCGATGTTTCAAGATGCATTGCATAGTTATCAAATCTCGAACGACTTTCGATGTACCAATGGTTGTTGATTCGATCGGGATATATGGATGAAGGGACCGTACTGTACGCTAACCAAAATCTATTGGTTCTTGCAGGCACTATCAGTGATACCTAGGAAATCATGGGGCGATGTTGCTAGACGCTCTTACCATGATTCGTTGGGTAAGTCGGAAATTGTTGTTCCGAGTCACAAGGAGTTGTGAGCCCACGGCTAGCTGTATCCCTGAACCATTGAGGGTCACACAAGTAATGGATTTTTGATCCCTGTTGAGATAATTAAATTTAAAGAGTTAAATTTAGTGAATAAAGAAGTGAGACTTCTTATTTAAGAGTAGAGAGAGTAAGATTTCCTAAAATGACATAGTGATGGACATTTTTGGAAATCACTGAATTCGGATTCAGAAAATTTATCTTGACTTTAAAAGATGCAGAAATGGTTTCTGTGCACATTGGTGAAATTGGTTTATCAATCTGAGTCACGATGAATTTTATATTAATTTCTGAACATGCGGGCTTTGCTTGTCAGGATTGAACTTATGACTAATGGGCCCTAAGCTGTTAGCAGCCCACATTATAAATAAGTTATTGCAGTGCAGAAATTACACAACACAAGGCATAATTTTCGAAAACACTAGAGATTTTTTCTCTAGTTTCGGCCGCCCACTTCCCTCTGTCTTTGAGATTTTTCATTCTGCAAATTTCGAATTTGCAGTCTAAATTAGCAGATCAAATCTATTATTTCTCTTCGTAGAAACTTCTGATAGACTTTTTAGTGCAATCTATCAGAGGGATTAAACTTCTGTTCGTGGACCTGATTGAAAAAACGTTCGTTCATCAATTCCTGGGATATACAACAAGAGCAGTTTAATCTGTTGATGTCCATAATCTCGCTTCGAGATTTTAAGGTAAAATTTACATTGTTTAAATTTTATGTTATCAATTTTAATCGTAGGAATTTGATACCCATATGGAATCGTTCCATATAACAAAAATTTTAAAACTTCCGCTGCACCGGGTATCACTTTCTTTTTCGATCCGGAGAACGACCGTGTTTCAACAGTGGTATCAGAGACAGGTTGCTCTCGGATTTTACGATTAAAATTTATTCGATTGTACCGGCCTCGATTTTTCAGAAAAATAAAACAAAAATTTTAAATTAAATTCCAGGGCAATCGAGCAGCGATTGGCTGCCCTCCTCCACGTGGGCAGCCGTATCCCACGTGGAGGCCAGGCTGCCCGAGATTGTCCCGGGCAGTCCGAAAATTTTAAAATTTAATTTTTGATTTTTTGAAATTTTTGAAATTTCAGTTTTTGGTCCGATTGAAAATTGTTTTTGATTGGTCCACGAGGCATCGGATCAAATTGTTTGAGTCCGAAATTTTAAAAATTTATTTTTGGATAAATTTAAATTTTTGGAAAATTTATAAATTTTATCCATTAAATTAGATTTTATAAAATTAATAATTTTGGTACAATTGATAATAAAATATGATTTTATGTATAAAATTGGATTTTATATGTAAAATATGATTTTATGGATAAATTAGATAAAATATGATTTTATATATAAAATAAGATTTTATGTATGAAATATGATTTTATCTATTTATATTTATTGCCATTGCATGATATCCAATAAATTAATTTTTGAATTAAAAATTATTGGATAAGGATGATCGATTGCCATGACCAATATTATAGGTGTATGTTAGGTTGTTTACATTTGGTTTTAATTATTGTTGTTGGATTTATTAATGGGCCTGGTTTATGGCCCAATATGAATTGTCATATGTAATAAAAGTGGGCCTGGTTTATGGCCCGTTCCCACCCCTTAAATATGTATCCCCTGCTTGTCATCGAAATTTATTGTAAATTTTAGACTTAGTGGGAGATGAAGATTTGAAGACAAAGGTGGGCCCAGCAGACAATAAAGACCAAAGAAATGTAAATTGGAAGGTCAATGTAATAGGATTGCATTGCATACTTGCATATGACCTAGGATTGGACTTAGACTCGTGATTAGTAATCACGGGTCGATTAGTAATGGAATCGATCATCCTAAAATAATATATGATATTATTGTTGTATGCATGTTTAGACTAAATTGTATGAATCCCGCAAGCATACAAATTTTAAATGATGAGACAAATTTTCAAAATTAAAAATCCCTCATTTTAAATATGATTTAAAATTGATATCAAGATAAATAAAGGAAATTTAAATATTGTTTAAATGTTCCTACCTTCCATCAACGATCAATGTATGAGATGCTACCCGCGGATACGATTCGGCTCATATTATTGGGGGGGCCCGTTCGTCGGAAAGCTGTACATTGGATCGACACATGTTGTAAGTTGGATGGAACTCCCATGGGATTGGCTCATATTATTGGAGATCCACATGGCGACCGCCCATCACAACTTAATATTGATGGGTCATCTTGACGTGTCACAATAAACGGCGTCATATTATTGGGCCCTTATTGGACATGAGGTAAAAACATGGAGGTTGCTTTGGAAGCAATTGAGATCTACCATTTGAAAATTATGGTTGGCTGATATTATTCGGGACTATAGTTTGTCAATTAGACTCCATGTTCCCACTAAAGAAAATGTTTCTCGTTTTCACTAGGGTAGTGAAATCGGTAAAATAGTGGGAGTGAGATTCATAAAATAAATTTTGCCTTATTTTATGTCTTAATAAATTAATTAAACAATCACTGATTATTGTCTGTTTCTTTTCAGTATTTCATTAAGATGAATTCACGCAATCCACTATTCTCTATTCTCGAACAAAACAAACTGACTGGCACAAACTATACGGAATGGTTCCGTAAGTTGAAGATTGTCTTGACCTCGGAGAAGATGTTCTACGTGTTAGAAAAATCTCCTCCGAAGGAAGCACCAGCTGATATAAGTCCGGAAGAGTTGGCCAAACTTGATAAATGATGGGACCATGATATCAAGGCCAAATGCTATATGCAAGCTTCGATGTCTGATGAACTCCAGAGGCGATTTGAGGATACCGTGAATGCTGCTGACATTCACGCACAACTCAAGGAACTTTTTGGGGCTCAATCGAGAGCTGAAAGGTTCGCTACTGTAAAAGAGTTAATGACGTGTCGCATGCGTGAAGGGACTTCGGTTCGTGATCATGGGGTACGCGTGATTTGGCTCATTCAGAAGTTGGTAACGCTTGAATTGGTATTGGAGCATGAACTCAATGTGGACTTATTACTTCTCTCTCTTCCTTCATCGTTTGACGGTTTTGTGGTGAATTTCAATATGAACAAGATAGAGGCCTCCCTTGAAGAGATGGTCAATATGCTTGTAACTTATGAAGCCACTTTAAAGAAGGATAAACCGGTTCTCTTGGTGGGCTCCTCTTCTTATGCTAAGAAGGGGCCAAGTACAAAGGGTAAGAAACGTTCTGCCCCATCCAAGAAAACCGGACCCGAGAAGAAGAACAAGACAAAGGCTTCAAACGTGGAAAAATCCAAGGATGTTTGTCATCACTGCAAGAAACCCGGTCATTGAAAACGTAACTGCAAGGAATATCTCGAGCAGTTGCGAACTGCGAAGGGTATGTTTTATATTGAAATAAATGTTTCACTTAATACTACTTCTTGAGTATTGGATACCGGATGTGGATCTCACATTTGCAATGATTTGCAGGTGTTGACAAGAAGTCGCAAGCTTATGATGGGTGAGACCCAGCTGATGCTCGGAAATGGTTCTCGAGTTGAAGCCAAAGCTGTGGGAGACATTTGTTTAATTTTGCAGAATGATTTTAAGTTATTTTTGAGAGATGTTTTATATGTGCCAGATTTGGTTAAAAACATTATTTCTATTTCTATGCTTGATAGAGATGATTTTTCTTGCAATTTTGTGAATGAGATTTGCAATATTTACAAGAATGAATGTTTAATTGGATGTGGACAACTTGAAAATGATCTATATAACTTAAAATTAAAAGACGTTCCAATTAATTATATTGATAAACCGGTAACAACAAATAAAAGAAAAATTGATAATCAAAACCCGGCAAACCTTTGGCATGCTAGGCTAGGTCATATTTCTTCAAGGATGATGAACAAGCTAGTGGGAGAGGGCATGTTTGATATGTCTAATATTAACTCTCTACCTACTTGTGAGTCCTGCCTCAAAGGAAAAATGACTAAATTTCCTTTCAAAGGGAAGCCAGAGCATAGTCAAAATCTATTGGATTTGATCCATACAGATGTTTGCGGACCATTTAGTATTGGTACAAAATTTGGTCACACCTACTTCATTAACTTTACTGATGATTATTCTAGGTATGAGTACTTATATTTAATGAAATATAAATCTGAATCATTTGAAAAGTTCAAAGAATTCAAGGCTGAAGTAGAAAACAAACTAGGTAAGAGTATTAAAGAACTTCGATCAGATCGAGGTGGAGAATACTTAAGTACCGATTTCTTGGATTATCTAAAAGAGAATGGGATTCTCTCTCAGTGGACTCCTCCTATGACACCTCAGCTGAATGGTGTTTCGGAGCGTCGTAATCGAACCTTGTTGGACATGGTTCGATCTATGATGAGCTTCACTGAGCTCCCACCTTTGTTTTGGGGCTATGCTCTTGAAACGGCGGTATTGTTGTTGAACAATGTCCACACTAAAGCAGTGGACAAAATACCATACGAGTTATAGAACGGCAAAGCTCCTAAGTATTCGTACTTGAGGATTTGGGGATGTCCTGCTTACGTAAAGCAGACAGTGGGAGATAAGTTGGATAATCGATCCACCTTATGTTATTTTGTAGGGTATCCGAAGAATTCAATCGGATATTATTTCTATCATCCCACTGAAACAAAAGTGTTTGTTTCAAGGAATGCCACCTTCTTGGAGAAGGAGTTCTTATTGGATAAGAAAGGCAAGATGATGGAACTCGAAGAAATTCTAGAAGAACCCGAGATACAAAATAACGATCCTATACCTCAAGAATCAACACAAGACATGCCTATTATTAAAAGATCCGAGAGGACTTCTAGGCTTCCTATTAGATATGGTCTTCTTCTTGAAGGGGATCAAAGTGAACCCGACATTGGATGTTATCCAAGAAACTTCAAGGAAGCAATTTTTGATGCGGATTCGAATTTATGGCTTGAAGCTATGCAGTCGGAAATAGATTCGATGTACACAAACCAAGTTTGGTCTTTAGTAGATCCTCCCGATGGAATTCTTTCAATAGGGTGTAAATGGATCTACAAGAGAAAACTTGGGCCTGATGGTAAGGTACTGACCTACAAGGCACGATTGGTTGCAAAAGGTTACACTCAAAGACTAGGTGTTGAATATGATGAAACTTTTTCACCAGTCGCAATGTTCAAGTCCATAAGAATCCTTATTGCCATTGCTGCATGGTATGACTATGAGATATGACAAATGGATATGAAGACTGCATTCCTTAATGGAAACATTAAGGAAGAGATCTATATGATGCAGCCCAAGGGATTCACATCCATGGGAAGCGAGCATAAGGTATGTAAGCTTCAGAGATCGATCTATGGTCTCAAACAGGCATCAAGAAGTTGGAACCAGAAATTTGATGAAACAATAAAGGATTTTGGTTTCATCAAGAACCCGGAGGAACCATGCGTGTACAAGAAAGTAGTTAAGGATGCGGTAACATTCTTAGTACTTTATGTTGATGACATCCTACTCATTGGGAATGATGTAGGGATGTTGCAGTCAACAAATATATGGTTGTCAGGTAGATTCTCGATGAAGGATTTGGGTGAGGCGTCCTATATTCTAGGGATACAGATCTATAGAGATAGATCTAAGAGAATGATAGGACTTACTCAAGCTACCTACATCGACACTATATTGAAAAGGTTTTCAATGGATGAGTCCAAGAGAGGACATCTACCTATGTGTCATGGAGTCTCTATATCCAAGTCTATGTGTCCCAAGACTAACGAAGAGATAGAGAAAATGACACACATACCATATGCGTCAGCCATAGGGAGTATCATGTATGGGATGATATCTACCAGGCCGGATGTGGCATTTGCTCTGAGCGTCACGAGCAGATATCAAGCCAATCCCGGTCAAATACATTGGAAAGCCGTGAAGGACATTCTTAAGTACTTGAGAAGAACTAAGAATGTATTCATGGTTTATGGAGGAAGAGAACTGAAATTGGAAGGCTATACCGACTCTAGCTTCCAAAGTGACGTGGATGACTTGAAGTCAACCTCTGGATTTGTGTTCATGCTCAATGGCGGTGCTGTCTCTTGGAAGAGTTCCAAGCAGGACACCACAGCGGATTCCACCACTGAGGCAGAATACATTGCGGCATCAGCTGCTGCTAAAGAGGCCGTTTGAATGAGGAATTTCGTCCAAGAGTTGGGCGTTATTCCTGAAGTTGTTGGTCCAGTCCCGGTGTACTGTGACAACACGGGTGCCATTGCTCAGGCAAAGGAACCAAGGTCTCATCAAAGATCCAAACACGTACTGAGAAAATACCACGGAGATCGTGGAAAGAGGAGACATCACTGTCGAGAGAGTGGCCTCTGCAGACAATATCACTGATCCACTTACTAAGCCCTTGCCAGGACCATTATTTGACAAACATTGCGAAGCAATATGACTACGTAGTATGACTAGTTGGCTTTAGGGCAAGTGGAAGATTGAAAGAGTTGATGCCCCGCTAGCCAACTTGTGGCTAAGGGCTTTGAGAGTCTCTTTTTGTAAACAATCTTTGTTTAATATAATGTACGTTCTTTAAATGACGTTCACTTTATCTTATTATTATATAATGATATACTGTTGCTATTTTGATAAAGACCTTGAATATACTAAAGTAAGATGAGATAGTGAATATAGAGATATCACTGTCATGAAACACATCTTATGTTCACTGTATATTCTAAAGAGGTCCTAGTCAATTGAGCCGTCCACAAATAAGGATAAGGATCGCTCGAGATTGAGACTAGCATTTGCGATGTCGAGTACCACGTTTCATTGGTATGGAACATAAAGATGTTCGAAGCATGCAAATGGATATTCATATGATGAATGATCGAACTACCCTATTCGGACTTTCCAAGTGGTTATTACTTATCGAGTGGATATAGTCCGCGGTTTTGGTTGTACACCATTAGTCCTTATTACTTGAAACATCATTGAGACTCTATATGCTAGTACTATGCTTTGACTCGTTTACCGACTCTATTAGGGTCATCAGGTGTCGAGATTGGGTACAGTTATGACACATATAGAAGTCGATGCTTTGTTGTCAAGGATTCACCGCACACTTGCGACTGTGGATATCTTATGCAATCTGAAGAGATATTAGTGTGACGAATCTCTGGCCAGAGTACATGATGTGTTTTAGGTTACTTGGTTTCCTAGTAGCACATGCAATGTCACTATTTGATCTTCAAGATGCATTGCATAGTTATCGAATATCGAACGACTCTCGATGTACCAATGGTTGTTGATTTGATCGGAATATATGGATGAAGGGACCGTACTGTATGCTAACCAAAATCTATTGGTTCTTGCAGGCACTATCAGTGATACCTAGGGAATCATGGGGCGATGTTTCTAGGCGCTCTTACCATGATTCGTTGGGTAAGTCGGAAATTGTTGTTCCGAGTCACAAGGAGTTGTGAGCCCATGGCTAGCTGTATCCCTGAACCATTGAGGGTCACACAAGTAATGGATTTTTGATTCCCGTTGAGATAATTAAATTTAAAGAGTTAAATTTAGTGAATAAAAAATTGGGACTTCTTATTTAAGAGTAGAGGGAGTAAGATTTCCTAAAATGACATAGTGATGGACATTTTTGGAAATCACTGAATTCGGATTCAGAAAATTTATCTTGACTTTAAAAGATGCAGAAATGGTTTCTGTGCACATTGGTGAAATTGGTTTATCAATCTGAGTCACAATGAATTTTATATTAATTTCTGAACATGCGAGCTTTGCTTGTCAGGCTTGAACTTATGACTAATGGGCCCTAAGCTGTTAGCAGCCCACATTATAAATAAGTTATTGCAGTGTAGAAATTACACAACACAAGACATAATTTTCGAAAACCCTAGAGATTTTCTCTCTAGTTTCGGCCGCCCCCTTCCCTCTGTCTTTGAGATTTTTCAGTCTGCAAATTTCGAATTTGCAGTCTGAATTAGCAGATCAAGTCTGTTATTTCTCTTCGTAGAAACTTCTGATAGACTTTCTAGTGCAGTCTATCAGAGGGATTAAACTTCTATTCGTGGACTTGATTGAAGAAACATTCGTTCATCAGTTCCTGGGATATACAACAAGAGCAGTTTAATCTGTTGGTGTCCATAATCTCGCTTCGAGATTTTAAGGTAAAATTTACATTGTTTAAATTTTATGTTATCAATTTTAATCGTAGGAATTTGATACCCATATGGAATCGTTCCATATAACAAAAATTTTAAAACTTCCGCTGCACTGGGTATCACTTTTTTTTTCGATCCGGAGAACGACCGTGTTCCAACAGTGATATAATTCATTGTTCAATGTCTTCAATTGTGAGATGTATTTTTAAGTTTCAACAGTTGTTGAATGTGATAATTAGGCATCGATTAGCCAAATTTGTAAGACGAAGCTTGTATTTGAATGTCACTATTAAAAGGGCATGCGTGATAATGGGGTCTAGCACAACACATGAGCAAAAAAAATACAAATACGGGTTAATCGCCCATATAATGTTCTATTTCTCGGGATAAAATTTTGGGTCACTAAGATTGCTTGCCAAGTGAAAGTAAATTAGGTTTAATTGTCATCGATTTGGAATAATTCTAAATATTTTGAATAAACTCATATATATGTCCATGCAATCGATGACAATTTGAGATTGATTCAAATATATTTGGAATTATTCCAAATCAATTATAATTTTAGCCTAATTTACTTTCACTTGGCGAACAATCTTAGGGACCCAAAATTTTATCCCGAAAAGTAGGACATTATATACGCAATTAAGCCGTATTTGTACTCTTGCTCATGTGTTGTGTCAAACCCCATGATCATACATGCTCTTTTAATACTGGAGTTCAAATACAAGCATCGTCTTTCAGATTTGGTTAATCGATTCTAAAAATCATATTCAAATGTTGGATTTTAAAAGTACATCTAATTACGCAATTGTAGAAAGTGGACAATAAATTATATCACCACATGTGATCTCATTGAATAATGAGCAATATATTCATCTTCTACATTTGTCAAAGTAGTATACACGATATTAAATAATCAAACATTAATAGAATTGGACGATTATTCATAAGACAATGAAAACTCATCATTAGCATCATAATATGTGTTATACACGAAATCATAAAATCTTTGTGTGTGCGCAAAGAACGAGTCTTTCATTCCTAATTTCTTTTTTTTTTATGCCACATATATCTGAGATTGTTCCAAATATATTTAAAATTATTCCAAATTGATGACAATTCGAACCAAATTTAATTCAATTGGCAAACAATCTTAGTAACCCAAAATTTATCCCGAAAAGTAAAACATTATATATGCAATTAAGTCGTATTTGTACTCTTCTTGCTCATGTATTGTGCCAGATCCCATGATCATACATGCTCTTTTAATAGTGGAGTTCAAATACAAGCATCGTCTTACAAACTTGGTTAATCGATTCTAAAAATCATATTCAAATGTTGAATTTTAAAAGTACATCCAATTACACAATTGTAGAAATTGGACAATAAATGATATCACCACATGTGATCTCATTGAATAATGAGTAATATATTCATCTACTACATTTGTCAAAGTAGTGTACATGATATTAAATAACCAACACTAATATAATTGGATGATTATTCATACGACAATGAAAACTCATCATAAGCATCATAATTTGTGTTATACACGAAATCATAAAATCTTTATGTATGTGCAAAGAATGAGTCTCTAATTCCTAATTTCCTTTTTTTTT
The DNA here is from genome assembly GCF_033568475.1 of Henckelia pumila. Classification (NCBI taxonomy): domain Eukaryota; kingdom Viridiplantae; phylum Streptophyta; class Magnoliopsida; order Lamiales; family Gesneriaceae; genus Henckelia; species Henckelia pumila. The sequence goes on from NC_133122.1 coordinate 35,903,728, forward strand.
TCTTGTGCCACATATATCTGAGATTTTTCTAAATATATTTGGAATTATTTCAAATCGATGTTAATTTGAACCTAATTTACTTTCACTTGGCATGTGATCTTAGTGTCACAAAAATTTATCCCGAAAAGTAGAACATTATATATGCAATTAAGCCATACTTGTACTTTTTTTGCTCATGTGTTGTGCCAGATCTCATGATCATACATGCTCTTTTAATATTTCACTTTAAATACAAGCATCATTTTACAAATTTGGTTAATCGATTCTAAATATCATATTCAAATGTTGAATTTTAAAAGTATATCCAATTACATAATTTTAGAAATTGGACAATGAATGATATCACCACATGTGATCTCATTGAATAATGAGTAATATATTCATCTACTACATTTGTCAAAGCAGTGTACATGATATTAAATAACCAACACTAATAGAATTTGACGATTATTCATACGACAATGAAAACTCATCATAAGCATCATAATGTGTGTTATACACGAAATCATAAAATCTTTGTGTGTGTGTAAAAAATGAGTCTCTCATTTCTAATTTCTTTTTTTTATGCCACATTTATCTGAGATTGTTCCAAATATATTTGGAATTATTCCAAATCGATGACAATTTAAACCTAATTTACTCTCACTTGACAAGGTCGATCTTAGTGACCCAAAATTTTATCCCAAGAAATAGAACATTATATGTGCAATTAACTTGCATTTGTATTTTTTTTGCTCATGTGATGTGCTAGGCCCCATGATCATGAATGCTCTTTTAATAGTGAAGTTAAAATACAAGCTTCGTTTTACAAATTTAGCTAATCGATTTTTAAATATCAAATTCAACAACTTTTGAAATTTAAAAATACATCTAATTACACAATTATAGACATTGAACAATGAATTATATCACCACATGTGATCTCATTTAATAATGAACAAAGTATTCATCTTTAACATTTACCAGCGTAGTACACATGACATTAGACCAGTACTAATTTAATTGGGAGACAATTCATATGACCATAAAACTCATCATAAGCATCATAATGTGTGTTATGCACCTATCTGTTTATTCCAAAAATGTTCGAGATTGTTCCAAATTAATTTTGAATTATTCTGAAGCCAGGAGAATTCGAACCTAATTTGTTTTTACTTGGCAAGATCGATCTTAGTAGTCCAAAATTTTATCCCATAAAGTATAAAAATTTACAATCAATTAAGGCGCATGTGTACTCTTATTGTTCATGTGTTGGCCTTAGTAAGTCGAAATTATTCCAAAGTATTAACCATTCGATATTAATTTAAAATAAATTTATGCCAATATATATCTTGCGATCCTTAACTGTTATTATCAAACCAAACTCGATATATATACAAGACTTGACACCTTTCACATATTATTCATTTTCAAGGACCATACATATTGTATTTAATTGTCATTTTCAATTTTAGTAAGACCAATTTATCAATCCGAAAAGACGAATAAATATGCTAAATTATACAAAGTATGTACTATTATCTTAATTTTTTTGTACCAAAAATATAGAATACACATACAAATTGGTTTCACTAAAACTTAAAAAAATATTAAACCACTTTAAGTTTACAAAATGTCTTCATACTAATTAATTATTGTCGCATTTACATCAACCCCAAAAGCATAACCACATAATAAAAATTATTCAAATTTTTTTTTCAGCAATCCATGTTCATCATATAGTATACTCGCGGCAACACGAGCTCGACAAGTCTCCATCTTCACTGTCTTTTCATATCTCTACATTTCATCTGTGTCGTGGGCTAAACATTCCAATGAAACCACAAATTAAATTAATAATTAGTTTAGAAAAATTTCAAGAAATAAAATAAATTTTGGGCAAAAAATAATTTACCATAATCATTCAAGCATTTCAAATGAATAATTATTTCACTGAAGCGGCCAACAATAAAAACAGAAATCACATAACAAATTCAAGATCACAACAACATAAAAATTGGGGATAAACATATGAAAACAAAGAACGAAAAAATAATTTATGAACCTTAAAATACTATTAAAGGATTTCAAGTAAATACTCCACTACGATAAACGAATAAATAAATAAGCAAGTTCTTATCATATAATATTACACAACCATGGATCTCATTATATATGGAAAAATGATGGATTTATTAATGATAAAAAATGGGAAAAATTGTTGATAATAAATTTATTAATGATAAAAAAAACGGTCCATGCAATTTCACAATTGGTTGATATAGCTACAATGCAAACATGAGTAAATGAAGAAAGTAAAATAATATAAAAAATAATTGAAGGCACTGAAAACTAGAAAAATGAATATAATAACCACACGAGACTAAAAAAACAATAAAAATGAATAAAATAATATAATATGAAGCTAAAACAAATACTTTATGTGTGTCAGAAAGTTGTAAGAAAGTAAATCTAACATGAGGACTAGAGAAGAATTGAAGTTTGGTAATGAGGATTTTAAGGCAATTTTCCTTTACGAAATATAAAAGCCCAATCTATTTTTTTTTCAGCGAACTATGGTTCAAATAAGAAACCAAAATAATGTAAAACTAAACTAAAAGCACAACCACATCTTACTGACTAATTGACTATTGGCTTTCTTTTTGTACTCTATTGGCTCCATGCCGTGCTTATTGGCAAAACTTGAATATTTAAGTAGTGTTTTGGAGAGTTTTTAGAAAACTCAAATTTTCTTTCACAAAATTATTATTGGCCCAACTTGAAATTTCTTAACTCAACAACAAATAATAATAATAATAATAATAATAATAATAATAATAATAATAATAATAATAATAATAATATGGCAAGTGAATTCTACCTCAACATTTTTAGGAAATTTGTTGGGTTTTGGAACACAAGAAATCCTGATTTTGATGATAAAAAAACTTGTTATTGTGTTTCTAACATATTTACTCTAACTTCTAAGTGTGAAGTTATAACTCAAGATGGAAGCCAAAACTCAAAGTGAGCAAAACTAAATCTCTGGCGAGCTCTACTATTTTGATTATATCTCATAGATGAAATATGAAAATGATTATCCGCCAAAGCGACTACAAATAAAACGTAATTTGAAACATTTTTTATTTCACGTCAGTTGAGCAAAAACGGATGTTATCTTGGTTAAACAGACGTCTCAATACCAAACTGAATCCGATGAGTTTAGCAAAAAATACACCATCAGTTTACCTCGAGCAGTTCCAGTATTTTGGCCATATCTTGCAGCTCGATAATCCGAACGGAACGATTCACCATGATTTGTAAAGATAAGAGAATGCTATAAAAATCATATTCACAAGTTAAAGACTGAATCGGATCCTAATGAGATGCTAAACTGCTTTGAAGTTACTAGTTTGGAAAAGAAATTCTGCAGAGCATAATTTCTGGCACAGTTTGGTGTATTAAGCATAACTTTTTCATAAGAACTACAAATTGAGTGATTCTTAATTTTATGGAAATCTAAGAGAAAGATCTACAACTTTCATGTTTATCACTTTGCCCATAAATCAACGAATCAAGAGATATAACACTAAACTGATCGTATGCACTCAACTGATTCTGTGCTAAACTGATTTTGAGCAGCTTTGGTATTTAGAGCATAACGTTTGTATATGAACTTCGAATTGATTGATTCTAGTGGCGTTGGAAAGAGAAGATCAAGGGGTACAACTTTTGTGTTTATCACTTTGCTCAGAAATCAACGAATCAAGAGATACAATACTATACTGATCACATGTCTTGGAAGTTGCTAAACTACTACCTAAACTGAAGTTGGCCAAGAGTAGTTTACCCACCCAAACTAAAGATCGCTCAATTGCTACAGTGCCGAAACTGCTACAGTACCAGTTTCGCACCAAATTCAATTTACCAAGATCAGTTTAATGGAACTCATTTTAACGTTCAAGAAAAGGTACAGAAACAGTACAAAAGTATTTTAACAACTCTATTTCTGTGTCTAACGGCTATATCACTCTTGGAGCCTATAAATACAACATCTTGGAGTTCAAACGCAAGCTTTTGAGAGAGATTCAAAGCATGAGCATCCTACTTGAAGAAATCAGCTAGTTGAGAGCAAAGCCCAAGGTGTGAAGAACATCATCAGAATTCTTGAGCGTGAACAGCCTTAGTTCTTCACACCCAACTCAGTCACATATAAAAGAGAGATGTATTTCATAGATTAATTGAGTGAGAGTCTTTACACAAAGACGTTAAAGATTGTGTTTGTAGTCTTGACATAAAGACGTTAAATATTATGCGGATTGTGAGTTTGCGGCCTAAATCATTTGAGTGGCTAGGAGTTCTTGTTTAGGCAGTGGGTAAGTCCTAAATCGGATCGGGGTTTTGCAAATTGCTTGTAAAATTCAAAGTCTCCTAGTGGATCCTTTCGAGGTGGAAGAAGGGGTGACGTAGGAGTTGTTAAAATCTCCGAACATCCATAAACAAATCCTTGTATCTTTATTTTTTGCATTTATTCATTGCTACTGTTTTGATTGCATTAATGAAGCATTTTATGTGTTTTATAAAATACCTAAATGTTGCATTCAAAGTGTTTGATAAAATGTTTCAACTAAAATGTTTTCATATATCAACTTGCATCCTTTTAAAATGATTTACAAAATCATAAATTAGTTTCTACGAAGGATTATTTCGGGTGTCTTCCGTTTGGTTTGAAAACCAAACCCGATATAATTCACCGGTGCTCAATATTTCAAGAACCGAGCTATTGTAGTTTAAAATGTTTTAAAAGTGTGTATTCACCCCCTCTACACACTGTATTCGATCCTAACAAAAATCAACTACGTACTGCTTGGGATTCTTGATGGTACTTTTCCTAAAATAAATTAACCGGATTTAGGAGCTTACAATAGAATTGATTTTATTTTTTTATATATATTTTAATTGAATTTCTAAACAACCAATAGGGCATGATATGATATGTTAAATTTTGGTCGATATTTATCTATTATGATTTGCTAAATTTGTTGTATATCTTGACATGATATTTTATATTGATGAATTACTCACATAAAAATTTATAATTTATTTAGTCTGGTCTCTCCATCCAAAATCTTGAGTTCATCCCTGAAAATATTTTTATATATATATATCGATCATGGAGAAAAATTTTCTACAATATCGTCTTCCGATGGAAATATGAAGTAGCACAATACAAGCGTATGTTTAATCCTCTTGAAAATAAAAGTTGCACGATGTTAGATTCCACGTTATATATATATGTTGAAGTATGCTTCTATCAGATTGAATGGGAATAGAGAAGAGATCGGATCAAATAGTACTGATCAGATGAGCTCGGTGATCAGATGAGTTCATGGCCAGATCGTATACTGGGATTAGATCGATGTGATGGTCAGACGAGTCTTCGGATGAGTTCATGCAGATAGATTGCTTGAGTATTGTGACTTGGTTAGAAGTTAGATGAAGTGTCCAAGAAGCTATACGCTTGCAGGCAGATCGATGCAGATCGAAATACAAGAGCAGATCCAACTGATGAATGAAGACTTATCGGGCTGGACCATGTTGACTTTATAATTGGGTCATAAGTTACTGTTGACCTAAAGCCCAAGATGAAAGTCGGTCTAATTCTCTATATAAGCAGATGGAAGCTGGCCGAAACGAAGAGGACAAAAAATCAAATTCTTCAGAATATATTGAGAGAAGAAAAGAGAGATTTCGGAGGAGAGAAACAAGCGAAGATTGTGATGGGAAGAATTCAAGTATCAAAAACTTGAATTGAGTCTGTATCTAGTTTGAGAGTTTTTCGTTGTCCATCTCTGTAATAAGCTCTGTTCTTGAGCTTGGATTGTTCTGTTGTTGATTAATAAAAGTGTATGTGTTGCTCTCCCGTGGACGTAGACAAATCTTTGCCGAACCACGTAAATACTTGCGTCGTTTAATCGCTTTCACGTGAGTTGGTTGATTGATCTGTGTGCGTTGATTTTATCTGCTTTTTGGGATTATTGTTCTTATCTGTGTGTTTCGTTTGCCTGGTGAATTCTCGATAACCAAATTTCGGATTGATTCCTTACAAGTGGCGCCATCTGTGGGAAACGAGTCATGGTATGATAAAAAACAAATGTTGGGTGGAACCCTCGGAAACTCATGGAGAAGAATTTTGAGACCCCGATTAAAGATCCGTGAAAAAGCTCTCGAGGGACGCTCCCGGAAATTCATGTAAGGCGTGTGCTGCAATGCATTGAAGGTGAGTAGGCTCGATTGGAGGGACGGATTGAGGGGGGGCCTGTGGAACTTCGTTTGAGGGAAGGATTGTTAAGAATAGTCAACCAAAGTCCCACATTGGATGACCAAAAAAAGTCCCACATTGGAAGTTTAAGTAAAAAGATCATGAATTAAAATATGGAATGATATCTCCATTGGTATGAGGCCTTTTGGGTGGGTTCCCAAAATCAAAACAATGAGGGCTTGTGCCCAAAGTGGACAATATCATACCATTGTGGAGATATTCGGATTCCATTGACTTAACAAATGGCGCCGTCTGTGGGAAACCAAGCAAAGATGGTGGGATCAATGAAGTTTGATATTGAGAAGTTTACGGGCAAAACGATTTCTCACTCTGGAAGATTAAGATGCGTGCAATCCTGATACAACAAGGATTGGTGGAGGCTCTTAAGAAGAAGGAGGAGATGTCCGATTAGATAAAGAACAAGGATGAATTGCTCGAGAAAGCACACAGTGCAATTATTCTCTGTCTGGGAGATAGACCTCTTCGGGAGGTGGCCAGAGAAGAATCTGCAGTGGCGGTGTGGCTAAAACTTGAAAATTTATACATGACGAAATCTCTGGCTAATCGTCTGTACATGAAACAGAGATTGTATTCCTTTGTGATTAAGGATGAGAAGAACCTTGAAGACCAGATCGAAGAATTCACCAAGATATTGGATGACTTGGAGAATATTGAAGTAAAGCTTGAGGATGAAGATCGAGCTTTGATACTTCTGAATGCTCTTCCTAAAGCATATGAAAATTTCAGGGATGCTTTGCTATATGGAAGAGAACAGACGATAACATTGGAAGAAGTTATGTCTTCTATTCAATCCAAGGAACTTCAGAGAAAATCGAACACAAACACTGAATCACATGGAGAAGGTCTTACGGCGAGGGGAAAAAGTGATAAGAGGACATCCAGTGGGAAATACAGGCCAAAGTCCAGATCGAAGAGTCAAGGAAGATACCAGAACAGAAACTTGGGTAATATGAAGTGCTATGCCTGTCAGAAGGTTGGACATCTGTGAAGAGATTGTCCTGAAAGGAAAGGGAAGCAACAACCCAAGGATGATGGTACTCTGGCCATAGCTACAGATGGATATGACTCAGCAAAAGTATTGGTGGTTTCTAAAGGTGATCAAAATCACTAGTGGATACTGGATTCAGGATGCTCCTTTCACATGTGTCCTATAAGATCTTGGTTTGAAAAATTGGAGGAATCAGATCAGGGCATGGTACTGTTGGGGAATAATCAATCATGCAGGATAAAGAGCTCTGGAAATATCAAAATAAGGTTGCATGATGGGATCGACAGAGTACTCACCAAGGTGAGGTATGTGCCCAAGTTGAAGAAAAACTTGATATCATTGGGAACGCTTGATGCTCAGGGATATTAATTCAAATCAGGAGCAGGAAGTATCTCAGTGTCAAAAGGATCTCTTGTTGTGATGAAGGCTGTCAAAAGGAACCTCCTGTATGTACTACAAGGTGATACGATTATTGGAAGTACAACAAGTATTCAGGAACAGCAAGACAGAACCAAGCTATGGCATCTGAGGCTTGGACATGTAAGTGAGAAGGGATTACATGAGCTGTCTAAACAGGGTCTGTTAGGTGGAGATAAGATCGAATCACTTGAGCTGTGTGATAGTTGTGCTCTTGGGAAATCTAAAAGAGTATCGTTTGGTCAAGGAAGTCACACAACTGAGCAACCATTGGCCTACATTCATTCAGATCTATGGGGTCCTTCTCGAACAGAAACTCATGGTGGAGGCAAATACTTCATGTCTTTGATAGATGATTACTCAAGGAGAGTATGGATATTCATCTTAAAGACTAAGGATGAAGCTTATGAAAAGTTCAGAGAATGGCTGCTGGCAGTTGAGAACAAGAGTGATCGAAGAGTGAAACACCTGAGAACAGATAATGGGCTGGAATACTTATCAGATAAGTTTGTCAAGCTATGCAAGGATAAAGGCATTACTAGACACAGAACAGTGGCAGGAACGCCACAGCAAAATGGCCTGGCAGAGAGAATGAACAGAACTCTTCTGGAAAGGGTCAGATGTATGTTGATCAATGCTTCTCTTCCTAAGTCCTTCTGGGGAGAAGCATTATCTACTGCGTGCTATTTGGTCAATAGGTGTCCATCCAGTGCGATTGGTTTCAAGACACCAATGGAAAAGTGGAGTGGAACACCTGCAGACTACTCAAACTTGAGGGTATTCGAATGTCTAGCATATGCTCATCTGAAACAGGACAAGTTGGAAGCAAAGGCAGTCAGATGTATATTCATTGGGTATTCGGATGGTGTGAAGGGTTATAAGGTTTGGAACCTGGAGTCAAGAGGTCCAAAGTGCTTCAACACTAGGGATGTGAAGTTTGATTAATCCAAACTGGGATATAAAATGAATACAGATGGAAAGGATAGTAAGATCAGTGTGAATGATAAACTACCGATTGAGGTGGAGTCTTCTGTGCCAGATGAAGAGGCAGATGAGATGCAAGATGATGATATGACAGCGAGTGATCCAAAAGAGGACTTAAGAACTTATAATCTTGCAAGGGACAGAACCAGAAGGGAGATCAGAGCTCCTAAGAGGTTTGGTGAAGCTTATCTGTCTTGGTATGCACTGACAGTAGCTGAGGAGGTGGAGTATTCAGAGCCAAATACTTATGATGAAGCTATGACGAGTAAACAGAAAAACAAGTGGATTGAAGCTATGAATGAAGATATGAACTCACTTGAGAAGAATCAAACCTGGAAGCTAGTAGATAGACCGAAGCATCAAAAGACATTGGGATGCAAGTGGATCTATAAACAGAAAGAAGAAACTCCTGGTACAGATCAGATCAAGTATAAAGCAAGATTGGTTGCAAAGGGTTTTGGTCAAGTAGAAGGGATAGATTTTAATGAGGTCTATTCTCCAGTGGTCAAACATTGTTCCATCCTGATTATGTTAGCACTGGTGAACCAGCTCAACTTGGAGCTTGAGCAGATGGATGTGAAAACTGCGTTTCTACACGGGGACCTGGAAGAAACCATTTATATGGAACAACCAAAGGGCTTCATACATCAGAAAGCCCAGAACAAAGTCTGCTTACTGAGAAAATCATTGTATGGGCTAAAGCAAAGTCCTAGGCAGTGGAACAAGAGGTTTGATGAGTTCATGATTGATATTGGTTTTGTGAGAAGCCAATATGACAGATGTGTCTATCTGAAGAAGGATGATGGGCAGGTTATCTTGTACCTACTGATTTAAGTTGATGATATCTTGATCGCAAGTAAAAGTAGGACAGAGATATCATCCTTGAAACAACAGCTCAACACAGAGTTTGAGATGAAAGATCTGGGTGAAGCGAAGAGAATTCTGGGCATGGACATAGTGAGAAACAGAAAAAGACTGGAGATTCATCTGAGTCAGAAGCACTATTTGAAGGAGGTTGTTCGGCGGTATAATATGAATCATGCAAAATCTGTCTTGACCCCTCTGGGACAGCATTTGAAGCTATCTGCGAATCAGTCACCTGAAAGTGAGGAAGACAAGATGAAGATGGTTGGTATTCCATATGCTAGTGGAGTGGGGAGTCTCATATATGGAATGGTGTGTAGTAGGCCTGATCTGGCATACACAATCAATGTAGTGTCAAGATTTATGGATAATCCGAGAACATATCATTGGGAAGCTTTGAAGTGGATTCTCCGATATCTCATAAACACAACTGGGCTGGGATTGAAGTTTGAGAAACAGCAAGATGGGATTGATCCGGTAGTTGGATATGTGGATTCAGATTTTGCTGGGAATTTAGACACGAGAAAGTCGTTGACTGGTTATGTGTTCACCTTTTATGGCACAGCGATCACCTGGAAGTCTAATTTACAGTCAGTTGTTGCTCTTTTTACCACTGAGGCAGAATTCATAGTTGTGACTGAGGCCATAAAGGAAGGATTGTGGTTAAAATGGATGATAACGGAGTTGGGTGTAAAACAAGATCAAGTTGTAGTACACTATGACAATCAAAGTGCAATACACTTGACGAAACACCAAGTCTATCATGAAGATCGAAACACATAGACGTGAAAATGCATTTTGTGAGAGATGTAATTGAAAAAGGAGATGTGATCCTTGTGAAGATAGCATCAGAAGAAAACCCTGCAGATGCTATGACTAAGTCACTGCCGTATGCTAAGTTCAAGAAATGTTTGGACTTAGTTAATGCGGTGATTGGAAATTAGCCAAGGCGGCTAGGATGGAGAGCAGCATTCCTTCTGAAAGAATCAAGGTGGAGATTGTTGAAGTATGCTTCTATCAGATTGAATGGGAATAGAGAAGAGATCGGATCGAATAGTACAGATCAGATGAGCTCGGTGATCAGATGAGTTCATGGCCAGATCGTATACTGGGATCAGATCGATGTGATCGTCAGACGAGTTTTTGGATGAGTTCATGCAGATAGATTGCTCGAGTATTGTGACTTGGTTAGAAGTCAGATGAAGTGTCCAAAAAGCTATACGCTTGCAGGCAGATCGATGCAGATCGAAATACAAGGGCAGATCCAACTGATGAATGAAGACTTATCGGGCTGGACCATGTTGACTTTATAATTGGGTCATAAGTTACTGTTGACCTAAAGCCCAAGATGAAAGTCGGTCTAATTCTCTATATAAGCAGATGAAAGCTGGACGAAACGAAGAGGACAGAAAATCAAATTCTTCAGAATATATTGAGAGAAGAAAAGAGAGATTTTGGAGGAGAGAAACAACCGAAGATTGTGACGGAAAGAATTCAAGTATCAAAAGCTTGAATTGAGTCTGTATCTAGCTTGAGAGTTTTTCGTTGTCCATCTATGTAATAAGCTCTGTTCTTGAGCTTGGATTGTTCTGTTGGTGATTAATAAAAGTGTGTGTGTTGCTCTTCCATGGACGTAGGCAAATCTTTGCCAAACCACGTAAATACTTGCGTCGTTTAATCGCTTTCGCGTGAGTTGGTTGATTGATCTGTGTGCGTTGGTTTTATCTGCTTTCTGAGATTATTGTTCTTATCTGTGTGTTTCGTTTGCCTGATGAATTCTCGATAACCAAATTTCGGATTGATTCCTTACAATATATATATATATATCGATCATGGAGAAACATTTTCAACAATATCGTCTTCCGATGGAAATATGAAGTAGGACAATACAAGCGTATGTTTAATCCTCTTGAAAATAAAATTTGCACGATGTTAGATTCCACGTTACATAGTTCTTTTGACTAATACCACATTTTTTTTTGTGTTTGGATATATGTTTCTATTTCAAGATTCGGTTCATATGATCATGCTTTAGTTCTCCTTACCCAACAAATATCATTGTTCTAGTAGCAAATGGTTTCTCTGAGCGATTCCAAACATGAGTTTATGAACCATAAATTTCAATCCAACACAAATTATGTGTATAATGTATATATAATATAATATATATTATTATAAACACAAGGTCTCACATTCATAAATATATATTATATATATCAATAAACATAAGGTCCCACATTCATAAATATATATATTATATATATCCAACTCGAAAAAATTAATTAAACCCTTTTAATTAATTTTGTTCTCAAAATTTCTATAAGCTATTATAAACAATTTATAAGTTTATCTATCGATTCAGTCAAATTTGTTTATCATAAATTCAACTCTTTTAATTTATTATCTCAACGGGAACAGGAAAAATCAGTACTTGTGTGACCCTCAATGGTTCAGTGATACAGCTAGTCGTGGGTTCACAACTCTTTGTGATTCAGGACATTATCTTTTATATGAGCTTACCCTTATTAGCCTCATTCTACGCATCAACTCTTTGATCATAAGAATGTCAGAACTTATTTCTGATTTGACCCAACGAATCATGGTAATAGCGTTAAGTAGCATCACCCCATGATTCCCTATGTATCACTGATAGTGTCTGCAAGAACCAATCGATTATGGTTAACGTACAGTATAGTCCCTTCATCTCATATATCCCGATTGAAACTGCAACCATTGGTTCAACGAGGGTTGCATTTAAATTTTGATAACTATGTGATGCATATATCTTTGAGAATACATAGTGGTATCACATGTGTAACCAGGTAAACACTTATCCTACTACACGTCTTATACTCTGGTCAGAGATTCCATGCACTATTATCTCACTATCACATAGGATATTCACACCCGTAGGTGAGCGGTGAATTCCTGACTGCAATGCACTGGCTCCTACATGTGTCGCAACCGTACCCAATCTCACCACCTGATGACCCTCATGGAGTCGGTAAACGAATCAAAGCACAGTCCTAGCATAGAGAGCCTCAGTGTTGTAAATCATAATCACGGACTTATCCACTCGATGAATGATAACCACTTGGAAAGTCCGAGGGAGTGTAGTTCAGTGAACTCATCATATGAGCACCAATCTTTATGATCGAACATCTCTATGTCCATACCAATGAAACGTGTTACACATCATCACAGATTCTAATCTCGAGCTCGAGCGATCCTTATCCTTATTTTGGACGGCTCAATCGACTGGAAACTTGATTTAGAATATAAAGTAATTAATAATATGTGTTTCATGATTGTCATCACATATACAACCTCATATTTTTACTATAGTATATTCAAGGTCTTTATCTATACAGCTTGCATGGGTATGTAGATAAAGAAAATGCCAAATAAAATATTAATTACATTAAAATAAAGATTGTTATTAAAATTGAGTCAATAAAATCCCTAACCAACATTTGGCTTGAAGGGCATCTACTCTAATAATTGCATTCTGATATTGCATATTGCGACAATAGGTGCACGACTGATAAGTGTGTTTAGTATGCATTAGTTTATAGCATTTCATGTTTAGTTTGCATACATTTAAGTGATTTTCGTAAGTTTTGTTAGAATTTTATGTTATGTGTTTGATTTGGGTTCACCTGGTTGAATTTTGTAGGAAATGAAAGAAAATTTGGGATTTCTGTGCGTCCAAGCCGCGCGCGCGCGAGAAAGAGTCTCGCGCGTGCGCAGAAGGAAAAGTCAGAGGTTTCCAGGGCGAGGCGCGCGCGGGCGAGCTCATGGCCCGCGCGCGCGCCGAAGAAAATTCCAGAGAATCTCGAGAGGAAGCGCGCGCGCGCGAGCTCTTTCCTCGCACGCGCGCGAGGCATTTGACGTCACTGTTATTTTAAGCTGCGCGCGCGCGAGACTGCTTAGGCGCGCGCGCGCGTGTCCGTGACCTAGTTTTCGATTTTAATATTATTTTTATGTCTATTTTGTGTACACTCATATTATTTTTATGTGTTTTTATGTGTTTTAGTGCATGTGTGTGTATTTCACTCATTGGGTTAATTTTGTAGGAAAATGGATTTTTGAAGAGTGAATTACGGAGCAGCCTTGATCGCAGAATCATATTTAATTCTAGAGACATTTAAATCTAATCTTCACCTTCAGATTAAAGTTAAAGATGATTTGAAGCTGCTGTCCAAATTTCAGCTCAATCCGACGGCTAGATCTTGAGATATGAATTTTTGAAAATTGTCGCTCGGTGCAGATTTTTTGTACTGCGTGCGCGCAAGAATCAAGCTCGCGCGCGCGCGAGTCCGACGTACAGCCTTCTGTTTTTATGTGCTGCGCGCGTGCAAGGCCTATGCCGCGCGCGCGCGTGTGTTCGGGGGTCATATGTGTTCCGAAAAATCCTTATTTTGAGAGGAAATTAACTAGTAGGCGTTCCGGACCATATATATAGAAGATATAACATATTTTTGAGGGTTTCGAAAGCTCCAGAGCGCAGACAACGCAAGAGGAGGCGGCTACAAGGCTTGGGATAGAAGATTTCTTCTTTCTTTTCTTCTTTTTATTTTTATTTTTGAATTATTGTTTTTAATTATTGAGTAGTTTATTTTCAACCAAGACGACGTGATTGGGCCGAACAAATTCATGTAGAAAACTTGGATGTTTGTTTGGGATTTTTTAGAGTTGATTTTATTTTATTGATTGTCAGATTTATATTTATCTTGTGAATAGTCTGATCAACTGTTTGCTTGCATGTTAATCAATTCCAAATCGACAGAGGAGGTTTTGATTTTGATCACTCTGATAATTAACATATTGTAAAACCGACTAGAAATAGAATTCGGTTTTAGTGTGCGGTTTAGGTGTAAACTGAATTTTCACAAATATTTAATGCATTCAAATTTGATTAGAATTACGAAAGATTAGTTCATCAATATTTGAATAGGTTTGATTGTTCTAGAAATAGACCTTTGAACAAATTAGGAGAATTCCCGTAAATTAAGATTAAATCTGAGTCCTGAATCGACTACATGTTACGTGATTTGTTCGGTACCTACGTGTGTCTTGGTTGTTTTTTTTTAATTATTTTTATCTTTAGTTATTTTCATTCGTATTTCTTAAGCAGTTTTTATTTTATATTCTTATTTTATTTAATTCAAAATATTTTCTATTATTTTGTCTAGATTAAGTAAAATAATTAAATCTTGAGAATTGACAACAGTCCCTGTGGGATCGATACTTGGACTCTCTGTCCACTTTACTATTACTTGACCTGGTACGCTTGCCAGTAGATTTATATCACACCAATTTAGCCGGTCAAGTTTTTGGCGCCGTTGCCGGAGACTGTTTAGTTGATATTATGATAGATTATTTGCTTGAGGCTAGACATTTTTTTTTTATTTCTATCTTTTCGTTTTTTTTTATTTTATTTTTATTTTGATTTTTTTTCTTTTCTTTTGCTTGTGAAGTACTTGGAGATGGATCATCATCAGGTGTTCACAAGATTTGGCCAGCAATACTTGGAGCCATTCTATGCTGTTTGGGGGAGATTCAATGATTTGGCGAACAGATTTTGATGCCATAAATTTTCAAGCTACACCCTCACTCAATTTTTTTATGGTGGTTTGGATGAGATTACAAGAAGTTGGGTGGATTATGGAGCGTTGGACACTGGCAGTCAATTGTTTAGAAGAGATGAAGACAGTGCGATGCACTTGTTAAATGATATGGCAGATTTTGACTACTATTGGCATTGTGATCCTTCACTGCAGGGTTGGAGTCACCAATATCCTCCAGATATCAACTCTAAAAATTTTGCGAACCAGCCACCGGAGCATCAAGAAGAGTGCATAGGGCGTTCCGAAGATTATGTGGCTCAGTTGGAAAATCTTGTGCGACAGCAGACAGAGTCAAATAAATTCTTAGAAAGCCGCATGAGTCTTTTGGATGAACAGATTGCGCTTCTTAGAGAACCAATTTTTGAGATCTGTCAAGAGAGTGAAGTAACTGAGCCAGAGCATGAAGAAATCATTTTTGAGGAATCTTCTTGTGAAGAAGAGCCAAACGTAATAGTGGAGGAGGAAGAACTATACAAGGAGAGAGATTTTACCTCGTCAGTGGTCGTTTTATGTACACCGTTAGAAGATATTTTTTTGCCATTGACGCCACCTCCACAGTATTACATCCTCTTTGAGCTTCAGCCTATAATCAGAGTCTCTTTCCAAAGGAAAAATTTCATGCCGAGTACTGTTGGACCGACAAGCTTAAACTGCAAATATCACGCCAAGCTTGAGGGCGAAGAAATTCAAAACCCATACGTAGAATCGTATGATTCTTACTTTGGGTGGCAGCCGCTCTTTGATGGTGGCTTCTGCATAGTCGGGCTATAGACTATAATTTTAGCGCTGACTGGGAGGCAACCCAGTGTTTTTGCTTTTGTTTTTATTTTGTTTTTTTTTATATTTTATTTTTATTTGATTTTGTTTTCTTTCCCATGCCAGTTGGTCATGCCTGCCAATATATCTAGACTGATGCTACTGTCCCAGCTGATGCAGTCAAGAAGGAAGAGAATGAAACAAAAACCAGGGGAGTGTTATTTTTGTTTTCATTGTGTTTTTGTTCGTTTTGAATTCTGTTCATTGTCTGAAGCATTGAGGGCAATGTTTTGGATAAGTATGGGGGGGTAGACTAGTTTATTTCATTATGTTTTGTGTTTGTGTTGCATAAAGTTCGTTTCATGTCTGTTTGCATATAGTGTGTTTTTGTTGTTGTTTGTGTTGTCCTGCATGGGTAGGATGAGT
Organism: Henckelia pumila; assembly: GCF_033568475.1. Lineage (NCBI taxonomy): Eukaryota > Viridiplantae > Streptophyta > Magnoliopsida > Lamiales > Gesneriaceae > Henckelia > Henckelia pumila. The sequence goes on from NC_133122.1 coordinate 35,920,115, forward strand.
CATGATAGCCAATGATGATGAAGTTTATTTGAAAAAAATGGATTTTTGAAAAATGAATGCTCTTGACTGGACATGAGAAACTGTAGGTTGAACTGGAGGCCTAATAAGATCCCAAACAGTGCGGTTGTCAACTTCTTCTGCCATTTCTTCCTCAGACTTAGAATCAAGCTCCAAATTAAGATCTTTCCTAGCTCTCCGAATCCTACTAAGCGTGCGTTCTATCTCCAAATCGAGTGGTAGGAGATTTTTGAATAGTCGAGATCAATGCATGCACTAGCAGATGAGTACCTGAACCCGAACCAGCCATTATTCCGGTGGTTTGGGAATTTTATGCGAATGCCCCTGCCCGCAAGGATTCGAAAGCTGTTGTTAGGGGGAGACTTGTATCGTTTGATGCAGAATCATTGAATAGGCTGTTTGATACCCCCGTAGTGGATGATAGTCAATTTAGAAGTTTTAAGGCGAACCCAGATTATCCTTTGATGTTGAGAGAGATGTGTCATGCGGGTGTTCGTTGGCACGACCCCCTCCGGGTCACTCATTTCCCGGAGCGTTTTCTAAAAATTGAGCCGGCATTGTGGTATGCATTCATTTCCCGACGCCTTTTACCCATGCTACACACCGTTGACGTGCAAGCCGATAGGGCTATTCTTGTTTATGCTATTACAAAGAGGTGGCCGGTTGATGTGGGCACTATTGTCCACGATTCCATTCAGTATTCGATGCGAAATCCAATGGTGGGCCTCTACTTCCCCCACACCATCACAGCCTTATGTCGCCAGGCGGGCGTTCCGATAAGTCCCGATGAGGAGTGGCTCCCGGCATTCAAAACCGTCGATGAGAAGCTTGCTACTTCAAAGCAAGCAAAGCGAAATTTGGAATTCTATGGCAGTCAGCCACAGGTCGGAAGTTCTTCTAGCAGTCAAAGACCGCCTCAGCTCACCCCTCCTCGTCGTACTGCACAGGACATGGCTATTGAGAGCTCGGCTTTTGATCACTATGCCATGAGTTATTTTCAGGCTTCTTCCACTCATTTACATAATGTGGAAGACATTATGCGCAGCATGGTGACACAATTGGGACTTGATACATCGGGTTTTCGTGCGGCACCGCAATATCCACCTCCATTCCCGTTCCAGTCTTCCGTCCCTTCCCAGTATGCTCCGCCAGCCCCACAGGACGCTTATGTTCCACAGCCTCCTCCAGAATACATGGAGAATCCTGATGCTTTTGCAAAACAGTAGACCAGGGGAGTCCCTTTTGCATTGTGCTTTCTGTTTTGCATTGCATATGTTCGTTGTCTTTTAGTTGTTTTTGTGTTTGTGTATCTCTGCAGCATTGTGGACAATGCTTTATTTAAGTTTGGGGGTGTTGTTTAGTTTTTAGTTTCGTGTTTAGTGGAATTCTGTTTGCATTCATTATGTCGTTAGTTGCATCTAATTCGTAAACATAGCATTTCATTTTGTAGTCAAGAAAGAATTGGATAGCATGGCCAATGATGTAACTTTTGGATACCTGTCTGACCAATTTGAACTGGTGAAACCAAATAGATAAATGATCTCTGATAGACTCTGTCACTTGTGCTAGAATCTGAGTTTGAAAAATGCAAACATATAGATGATTGAGGCGTTGTTGAAATTTTTTGGGCCTAGTTTTTCTTTCAATTAATTATCTCTAGTGCCCTTTTTGAGCCTACATTTATATGAGTACTTGAGGTACATTTCCTGGTATTTGTGAAGATCATCATTCCTTGTTGATGATTTTTGAGTCTATGCACTGATTGAATTTGTATAAGTTTATGGTGAATTGAAACTTGTCTAGAACTAGTTCGAACACTCTTCGAGGCGCAATACGGGCAAAACTGTGATTAGGGATGATTTAGGCAATTTTTCTTTGAATCGTTTGAGCCTTTCAAGCTATCCATTAATACATTCTATCCCTAGTACCTTATTTGAGCTTTAATGAAATCGAATGGCATGCGTGAAAACGTGTGATAGACCCCCATTCGTCATTTTTTTCATGACCCGCTTTCACTACCAATTACGAGCTTAAACACTAATTCTCACCTTGACAGGAGTAAATTGCATGTTTGAATGATATATCCTCCGGAATTTGAATGTGAAAAGTGGAATTATGTGAAAAAAAAAAGTGATAGCGTGGGTTAAAAAGGGAAATCTGGGAATGTGAGAATCAATGGTATGATGAAGTGATTTGGAATGAGAAAAGAAGAAGGAGGTGAAAAATAATATCGTAGTCATAATTTACTCCTTGCTTTGAATTTGTATCATTCATTTGTAGCCATAAGCCAGGCCTAACATTATAAGCCTATTAAGACCTCTTGACCGAGTCACAGTTGCCCAATATACTAGTGGAGAAGAGTTGTTAGAATTTAGCATATGGATTGTTGATAGACACTATTGATGAATATGAATTTTTAATCAAAACACGCACACACTATTTTTCTTTGTATTAAGCTAATTGTGAGTGTGTCGTTACCTTCTTTTTGATCCCCTTGCTACCTTAAGAAGTCCTTTTGATATATGAATGTATGGATTGAATTTGGAAGAAGGCCCTTGGAACATGAGTTGAAGAGATTATAAGTTTATGCGGTGAACTAGTTTATTTTTAAACTTTTATGTGTTAGTAGGTTTGATGATATTGGATTTTTAAAGTTTTTTTTTCTTGCAGAGGCCATAGCTCCATAGTAGTTCTTGATTCTTGTTGTGTGTTTGTGTAGTCTTGCTCGAGGGCGAGCAAGGTTTAAGTTTGGGGGTGTTGATTAGTGTGTTTAGTATGCATTAGTTTATAGCATTTCATGTTTAGTTTGCATACATTTAAGTGATTTTCGTAAGTTTTGTTAGCATTTTATGTTATGTGTTTGATTTGGGTTCACCTGGTTGAATTTTGTGGGAAATGAAAGAAAATTTGGGATTTCTGTGCGTCCAAGCCGCTTGGCGCGAGAAAGAGTCTCGCGCGTGCGCAGAAGGAAAAGTCAGAGGTTTCCAGGGCAAGGCGCGCGCGGGCGAGCTCATGTCCCGCGCGCGCGCCGAAGAAAACTCCAGAGAATCTCGAGAGGAAGCGCGCGCGCGCGAGCTCTTTCCTCGCACGCGCGCGAGGCATTTGAATTCACTATTATTTTAAGCTGCGCGCGCGCGAGACTGCTTAGGCGCGCGCGCGCGTGTCCATGACCTAGTATTCGAATTTAATATTATTTTGAAGGAATTTTATTGGGCGCGGTCATATATATAGAATTTGGATGCCTTTGTTAAGGACTTTTTTGGATCTTTTTGGAGGACGGGAAAAGCTTGCGGCGGCTAGGGAGCAAAGTTCTTCAGATTTTCTTTTATTCTAGTATTTTTTACTTTATGTTTTAAAACTTGGATTATTGAATCATGTTTATTAGTGAGTAGTTTCTCTTTTTCGATCAAGGCCACGTGATTGGGCCAGACAATTTATGTAGAAAACTCGTTTGTTTATTTGAGATTTTAGACTGGATTTGATTTTATTAATTATCGAATTTATATTTGTCTTACAAATTTCTTGGTCAGTTATTTGTTTGCTTGTTAATCGATTCCATGTCGACAGAGGAGGTCTCGATTTTGATCACTTCGATAATCAACATAGTGTAAAACTGACTAGAAATAGAATTCGGTTTCATTATGCGGTTTAGGTTTTTACTGAATTTTCACAGCAATTTATGCATTCAAATTTGATTAGAATTACGAAAGATTAGTTCATCAATATTTGAATAGGTTTGATTGTTTTAGAAATAGTCCTTCGAACAAATTAGGAAAATTCCCGTGAATTACGATTAAGTCTGATATCTTAGATTGACTGCTTGTTACACGAATTATCTGGTACCTACGTGTGTCCTTGATCGAAGTTTTTCCCAAATTTTAAGTAATCCAAAGTTTTCTGCTGCGTTTTTATTTAATTTAATTTTATTTGCAATTTTATTCATTAGTTTAAAATCTGAAATCATCCTTTTTCATTAGTCTAGATTAAGTAGAAATAAATAGATTTTGGTAATCATTTTTATACAGTCCCTGTGAGTTCGACACTTGAACCTTTGTCCACTATATTATTACTTGACCTGGTACGCTTGCCAGTTGAATTTATTCACACCGATTAAAGCGGGCCAAGTTTTTGGCGCCGTTGCCGCGGACTGTTTTTGATATCAAAATTTTTATTTCACTTGAGATTAGACATTACTTACTTTCTTAAAATTCTGACCTTAATTTCTTGGTGATCTTCAGGTACCTTCTGTTGTGTATGCATAAAACTCGATCAAAGACATTACTACCACTTGATTTGGAGATCGAGCGCAAACTTAGCAGGATCCGAAAAGCTAAGAAATCTTTCAATCTTGAACTAGAGTCAGAATCTGAATCTGAAGTAGAGATGGCAGACAACCGTACTGTATGGGATATTATCCGCCCGCCAACTGAAGGTTATGGATCTAGCATAGTTCGCCCTGCTGTTGAGGCGAACAATTTCGAGCTGAAGCCCTTTACTATTCATCTGATTCAATTGCAAGCTAAATTCGGGGGTTCATCTGTAGAAGACCCTTACGCTCATCTGGAGCGTTTTTTGTCGATCTGCGACACGTTCAAGGTGAATGGGGTATCATCTGATGGAGTGCGACTGCGGTTATTCCCATTCTCTCTACAAGGAAAAGCTGCTGAATGGCTAGATGATCTGCCTGCTGGCTCTATTACTACATGGGATCAACTTGTTCAGATCTTTCTGAATAAATATTTTCCGCCCACAAAGATGGCAAAACTGTTCTCTATTATCATATCATTCAGGCAGAAGGAAGCTGAATCGTTAAATGCTGCTTGGACTCAATTCAAAAAGATGTTGAGGATGTGTCCTCAACATAATCTCACTCAAAGCCAGCAGACTCAGACTTTTTACAATGGGGCTGATCAATCTGTTCGCTCCATGTTAGATGCTGCTGCCAACGGAAGCCTATTCAGAAAGACACCGGCAGAGGCATGGGAAATTATAGGAAATATGGCTGAGAGCAACATTGGATGGCCAGATGCTAAAAAAGAGAGGAAAGCTGGAGTTCTTGAAATCGATGCACTAACATCACTTAATGCCAAGATCGATGCACTTACCCATCAGATGGCAGTTATGCAGACATCTTCAGCCAATCATGTGCAAGTCCAACAGCCTGACGAACAACAAGTATTTGAAGTTGATGCAGCGAACCTTATGGGAAATCAAGGGAGACAGCAGTACAATTCATACAGCAACACTTACAATCCTGGCTGGAAAAACCATCCAAACTTCGCTTGGAAAGCTGCAGATCCTACAGCTAACACATCGAAGCCAGTAGAGAAGAAGCCCTCTTTTGAAAAAATTATGATGAAATATGTAGCTGGTATTGAGACCCGTCTACAGAATCAAGAGGCAATGTTACAGAAATTAGAGACACAGATGAGTCAGATAGCTACACAGCTATCAACTAGGCCAGCAGGATCGTTGCCTAGCAATACTGAGAGGAATCCAAAGGATGTCAATGCTATTCTGGCGGTAACTAGATCGCAAGCAGATACTGATGCAAAGAATACTGAGGATGAAGAAGCAAGTGACCTAGTCAAGGAAAAAGAGCTGGATGAAGCACCAAAGCAGGCAGACTCCATGCCTACAGGCAAGAAAGGTAAGTCTTCTCACTCATCTATTATTGAGAAGATTCACTTGAGTAAACTTCCCTTCCCCCAGAGAGCAAAGCAAATGCAATTGGATAATCAATTTGCAAAATTCTTAGAGATTTTTAAAAAGCTTCATATTAATATTCCCTTTGCAGACGCTTTAGCTCAAATGCCTAGTTATGCAAAATTTTTAAAAGAGATTTTGTCTAACAAAAGAAAACTTGTGGATTTTGAAACTGTTAAGTTGTCGGAAGAGTGTTCTGCCATTTTACAAAATAAACTCCCTCCGAAACTTAAGGATCCCGGTAGCTTTTCAATCCCATGCACTATTGGAAAATCATTTTTTAATAAGGCTTTATGTGATCTAGGTGCAAGTATAAATCTTATGCCTTATTCATGTTTTGAAAAGCTAGGAATTGGTGAAGTTAAGCCAACTACTATTTCCCTACAATTAGCTGATAGATCTATAAAATATCCAAGGGGAATTGTAGAGGATGTGTTGGTTAAGGTTGATAAGTTTATATTTCCAGTAGATTTTGTTGTGCTTGATATGGAAGAGGATCGTGAGATACCTCTTATTTTGGGTAGACCATTTTTAGCCACTGGAAAAGCTTTGATTGATGTGCATAAGGGAGAATTGATATTGCGTATGAATGATGAGAAAGTAATTTTTAATGTTTTTCATGGCATTCGATATCCTGCAGACAATTCTGACTGTTTCAGAATTGATGTTACTGATGATTTGGTTGAGTGTTCTATGCAGGAACAGTTGTCGGTGGATCCATTAGAAATATGTTTGACAGGTACAACTGATGAAGAACAGGTTAGTGAGGAAGTTCATGAAGTAGCACGGTATTTGGATTGGAGTCTACCCTTCGACAGACTCATCAATACCAAGATGGGAGAGCTCAACCATACTCCAAAACCGCTGAAGCCATCCATCGAAGAGCCCCCTACTCTTGAACTTAAACCACTTCCATCTCATTTGAAGTATTTGTATGTATTAAAGAACGATAAACTGCCAATAATTTTTTCATCTTCTTTGACAGGTTGCGAGGAGGAAAAGTTGTTGCGTGTGATCCGAGAGCACATAAGATCCATAGGTTGCAGTTTGGCCGATCTTAAGGGTATTAGTCCAACCATGTGCATGCACAAAATCTTGATGGAGGCGGAACATAAGACATCGACTCAACCACAGAGGCGACTTAACCCAGCAATGCAAGAGGTAGTGAAAAAGGAGGTAATCAAGCTCCTTGATGCAGGTATTATCTACCCTATATCTGATAGTGAATGGGTGAGTCCAACTCAAGTAGTGCCTAAAAAGGGAGGGATGACTGTAATTAAAAATTCCAACAATGAATTAATTCCAACAAGAACTATTACGGGGTGGCGGGTTTGCATAGATTATAGGAAATTGAATGATGCCACCCGTAAGGATCACTTCCCCCTTCCCTTTATTGATCAGATGGTTGAGCAACTTGCAGGGCATGCGTTTTATTGTTTTTTGGATGGTTATTCCGGATATATGAAAATTCCTATAACACCTGAGGACCAACACAAAACCACTTGTACTTGTCCCTATGGTACTTTTGCATATAAACGGATGCCATTTGGGTTGTGTAATGCCCCTGCCACTTTTCAGCGATGTATGATGGCTATTTTTCATGATATGGTTGAAAAGTTCATAGAAGTGTTTATGGATGATTTCTCTGTGGTAGGATCATCTTTTGATGCATGTTTGTTTAATCTGAAAAAAGTGTGGCAGAGATGTGAGGAGAGTAATTTGGTATTGAATTGGGAAAAATGTCACTTCATGGTGAAAGAGGGCATTGTTTTAGGCCATAAGGTGTCTGAGTTAGGTGTGGAAGTGGACAGAGCAAAACTTGAAGTAATTGAAAAACTTCCACCTCCCGCAAATTTGAAGGGCATTAGGAGTTTTCTTGGGCATGCTGGTTTCTATAGGAGATTTATTAAAGATTTTTCTTCTATTGCTAAACCCCTGACTAATATGTTAATCAAAGAGGTGCCTTTTAATTTTTCCGCTGAGTGCTTGCAGGCTTTTAAAATTTTGAAGGAGAAATTAACAACTGCACCGGTGATAGTAGCACCTGATTGGAATCTGCCGTTTGAGTTGATGTGTGACGCCAGTGACACCGCATTGGGAGCCGTGCTTGGACAAAAGAGGGACAAGGCACTTCATGTGATTTACTACGCCAGTATCACCCTGTCAGCCGCCCAACTGAAAGGTGTCTTCTCGCAGTCGTATTCGCCTTGGATAAGTTCAGATCTTATTTGGTGGGGAGTAAAGTCATAGTTCACACGGATCACTCGGCCTTGAAGTATTTGATGAGCAAAAAGGATGCTAAACCCAGGTTAATTCGTTGGGTTTTACTATTGCAAGAATTTGATTTAAAAATTGTTGACAGGAAAGGAGCTGAAAATCAAGTTGCGGACCACCTTTCTCGTTTGAAAAATCAAGGCGCTGAAACGCAGGTGATCCATGATGATTTTCCAGATGAGCAGTTGTTTGAGGTATCCAACCTACCATGGTATGCAGATATCGTTAACTATCTATCAAGTAAGTTTATTCCCGCGCATTTAACTTATCAACAGAAGAAGAAATTCTTCTCTGACTTGAAATATTTTTTGTGGGAAGACCCGTTTTTGTTTAAGATTTGTGCAGATGGTATCATTCGTAGGTGTATTCCAGCAGAAGAGGTAAGATCTATACTTTCACGCTGTCACACAGGTCCGACTGGAGGTCATTTCGATGCGGGTCGTACCGCCGCCAAAGTACTTCAGTCGGGATTTTATTGGCCTTCATTATTTAAGGATGCTTTTACCTATGTGATTGCTTGTGATGCTTGTCAGAAGGTTGGTAATATCTCTAGGAGACATGAGATGCCCCTCAATAATATTCTTGCATGTGAAGTTTTTGATGTGTGGGGTATAGATTTTATGGGACCGTTTCCTGTGTCTGAAGGGAATAAGTATATTTTGGTTGCGGTCGATTATGTGTCTAAGTGGGTTGAAGCACTAGCTTGTAGGACGAATGACTCTAAGGTGGTTATAAAATTTTTCAAAAAATTCATATTTTCTAGATATGGTACCCCTAGAGCCATAATTAGTGATGGAGGAACCCACTTTTGTAACCAGCAATTTGAGAAGCTTTTGACAAAATATGGGGTTACTCACAAGGTGGCAACACCTTATCATCCTCAGACTAGTAGGCAAGTTGAAATTTCTAATAGAGAATTGAAAAGAATTTTGGAGAAAACTGTGAATGAGAATAGGAAAGAGTGGTCAAATAAATTAGATGACGCGTTATGGGCCTATCGAACTGCTTTTAAAACACCTATAGGAACTTCTCCATTTAGGTTGTTATATGGTAAAGCATGTCATCTTCCTGTTGAACTTGAACATAGAGCACTATGGGCTACTAAATTTCTGAATTTTGATGTGCAGGCTACGGGTGAAGAACGGTTACTACAATTGAATGAACTTGAAGAGCTCAGGTTGGAGGCCTATGAAAATGCCAGAATCTACAAGGAAAAGACCAAGAAGTGGCATGATCAGCGCATTGTCCCACGTGAATTCGAGGTAGGCCAAGATGTTTTATTATATAACTCACGCTTAAAGCTCATGCCAGGAAAGCTTCGTTCGAGATGGTCAGGACCGTATACTATCAAGCAAGTGATGCCGTATGGTACGGTAGAAATTTTTAGTCCGGCCACAGGAGCATTCAAAGTTAACGGACATAGGATAAAAATTTATCGAGGTGGTATCGTGGATCAGACACAGACCTCCGTCGACTTGCAAGACCCGACAAATTAAAGAGGGAGGTAGAGTCGGGCTATAGACTATAAATTTAGCGCTGGGAGGCAACCCAGTGTTTTAATTTTATTTATTTATTTTTGTTTTGGTATTTTTAAGTGGTGTTATTATTCTTGCGAGGTATAGAGATTCTGCAATTTTGTACTGCGCACGCGCGAGCCCCTGTCTCGCGCGCGCGCAGGCTCGCGCTCCAGAGAACTCTGAAGGAATAGCGCGCGCGCGCGCGGCTCCTCTCGTGCGCGCGCAAGTCAAGCGGTCAGAGACTAATATTGAAGTCTCGCGCGCGCGCGAGAGGCGCAGACGAAAACAAATCGAGAATTCTTATTTTCTCTCCCACTTTCTTCTCCTTCTATTCTTCTTCTTCTCTCCAATAAACCCTAAATCCCCAAATCTTTCTTCTTTAATTTCTCCATTGATTCTTAACATTATTGATCTTACATTGCAGATTTGTGGAGTTTATTATCGCGCTCAAGTTTAGGCCAGAAAATTTCTAAGGGAATCATTCATTTGTGCACTCTTCTTTACATCACCGCCGCCGGCCGCCTCTGCTCCGGCCGACCACCACCATGTCTGCCAAAAGATTCCGTTCATCCGGCCCTATCATCCCTAGCTCCTCATCCTCCGCTCAATTATCCAACAAGTTCGTCTCTTTGGAAGCCCAAGAAAGGTACGAACATGCTCGACTAAATCAAAATCCTATTGCTGAGCGGGGTATAACTATGGATTGTAATGAATTTGTTGCCTTGGGGATTATCAAGAGGAAATGGACCCTGTTTTGCAAAGAACCCGAACCAGCCATTATTCCGATGGTTCGGGAATTTTATGCAAATGCCCCTGCCCGCGAGGATTCGAAAGCTGTTGTTAGGGGGAGACTTGTATCGTTTGATGCAGAATCATTGAATAGGCTGTTTGATACCCCCGTAGTGGATGATAGTCAATTTAGAAGTTTTAAGGCGAACCCAGATTATCCTTTGATGTTGAGAGAGATGTGTCATGCGGGTGTTCGTTGGCACGACCCCCTCCGGGTCACTCATTTCCCGGAGCATTTTCTAAAAATTGAGCCGGCATTGTGGTATGCATTCATTGCCCGACGCCTTTTACCCGTGCTACACACCGTTGACGTGCAAGCCAATAGGGCTATTCTTGTTTATGCTATTACGAAGAGGTGGCCGGTTGATGTGGGCATTATTGTCCACGATTCCATTCAGTATTCGATGCGGAATCCAATGGTGGGCCTCTACTTCCCCCACACCATCTCAGCCTTATGTCGCCAGACGGGCGTTCCGATAAGTCCCGATGAGGAGTGGCTCCCGGCATTCAAAACCATCGATGAGAAGCTTGCTACTTCAAAGCAAGCAAAGCGAAATTTGGAATTCTATGGCAGTCAACCACAGGTCGGAAGTTCTTCTAGCAGTCAAAGACCGCCTCAGCTCACCCCTCCTCGTCGTACTGCGCAGGACATGGCTATTGAGAGCTCGGCTTTTGATTACTATGCCATGAGTTATTTTCAGGCTTCTTCCACTCATTTACATAATGTGGAAGACATTATGCGCAGCATGGCGACACAATTGGGACTTGATACATCGGGTTTTCATGCGGCACCACAATATCCACCTCCATTCCCGTTCCAGTCTTCCGTCCCTTCCCAGTATGCTCCGCCAGCCCCACAGGACGCTTATGTTCCACAGCCTCCTCCAGAATACGAGGAGAATCCTGATGCTTTTGCACAACAGTAGACCAGGGGAGTCCCTTTTGCATTGCATATGTTCGTTGTCTTTTAGTTGTTTTTGTGTTTGTGTATCTCTGCAGCATTGTGGACAATGCTTTATTTATGTTTGGGGGTGTTGTTTAGTTTTTAGTTTCGTGTTTAGTGGCATTCTGTTTGCATTCATTATGTCGTTAGTTGCATCTAATTCATAAACATAGCATTTCATTTTGTAGTCAAGAAAGAATTGGATAGCATGGCCAATGATGTAACTTTTGGATACCTGTCTGACCAATTTGAACTGGTGAAACCAAATAGATAAATGATCTCTGATAGACTCTGTCACTTGTGCTAGAATCTGAGTTTGAAAAATGCAAACATATAGATGATTGAGGCGTTGTTGAAATTTTTTGGGCCTAGTTTTTCTTTCAATTAATTATCTCTAGTGCCCTTTTTGAGCCTACACTTATATGAGTACTTGAGGTACATTTCCTGGTATTTGTGAAGATCATCATTCCTTGTTGATGATTTTTGAGTCTATGCACTGATTGAATTTGTATAAGTTGATGGTGAATTGAAACTTGTCTAGAACTAGTTCGAACACTCTTCGAGGCGCAATACGGGCAAAACTGTGATTAGGGATGATTTAGAAAAATTTTCTTTGAATCGTTTGAGCCTTTCAAGCTACCCATTAATACATTTTATCCCTAGTACCTTATTTGAGCTTTAATGAAATCGAATGGCATGCGTGAAAACGTGTGATAGACCCCCATTCGTCATTTTTTTCATGACCCTCTTTCACTACCAATTACGAGCTTAAACACTAATTCCCACCTTGACAGGAGTAAATTGCATGTTTGAATGATATATCCTTCGGAATTTGAATGTGAAAAGTGGAATTATGTGGAAAAAAAAAAGTGATAGCGTGGGTTAAAAAGGAAAATCTGGGAATGTGAGAATCAATGGTATGATGAAGTGATTTGGAATGAGAAAAGAAGAAGGAGGTGAAAAATAATATCGTAGTCATAATTTACTCCTTGCTTTGAATTTGTATCCTTCATTTGTAGCCATAAGCCAGGCCTAACATTATAAGCCTATTAAGACCTCTTGACCGAGTCACAGTTTTCCAATATACTAATGGAGAAGAGTTGTTAGAACTTAGCATATGGATTGCTGATAGACACTATTGATGAATATGAATTTTTAATCAAAACACGCACACACTATTTTTCTTTGTATTAAGCTAATTGTGAGTGTGTCGTTACCTTCTTTTTGATCCCCTTGCTACCTTAAGAAGTCCTTTTGATATATGAATGTATGGATTGAATTTGGAAGAAGGCCCTTGGAACATGAGTTGAAGAGATTATAAGTTTATGCGGTGAACTAGTTTATTTTTAAACTTTTATGTGTTAGTAGGTTTGATGAGATTGGATTTTTAAAGTTTTTTTTTTCTTGTAGAGGCCATAGCTCCATAGTAGTTCTTGATTCTTGTTGTGTGTTTGTGTAGTCTTGCTCGAGGGCGAGCAAGGTTTAAGTTTGGGGGTGTTGATAAGTGTGTTTAGTATGCATTAGTTTATAGCATTTCATGTTTAGTTTGCATACATTTAAGTGATTTTCATAAGTTTTGTTAGCATTTTATGTTATGTGTTTGATTTGGGTTCACCTGGTTGAATTTTGTAGGAAATGAAAGAAAATTTGGGATTTCTGTGCGTCCAAGCCGCGCGCGCGCGAGAAAGAGTCTCGCGCGTGCGCAGAAGGAAAAGTCAGAGGTTTCCAGGGCGAGGCGCGCGCGGGCGAGCTCATGTCCCGCGCGCGCGCCGAAGAAAATTCCAGAGAATCTCGAGAGGAAGCGCGCGCGCAAGCTCTTTCCTCGCACGCGCGCGAGACATTTGAAGTCACTGTTATTTTAAGCTGCGCGCGCGCGAGATTGCTTAGGCGCGCGCGCGCGTGTCCGTGACCTAGTTTTCGAATTTAATATTATTTTGAAGAAATTTTATTGGGCGCGGTCATATATATAGAATTTGGATGCCTTTGTTAAGGACTTTTTTGGATCTTTTTGGAGGACGGGAAAAGCTTGCGGCGGCTAGGGAGCAAAGTTCTTCAGATTTTCTTTTATTCTAGTATTTTTTACTTTATGTTTTAAAACTTGGATTATTGAATCATGTTTATTAGTGAGTAGTTTCTCTTTTTCGATCAAGGCCACGTGATTGGGCCAGACAATTTATGTAGAAAACTCGTTTGTTTATTTGAGATTTTTAAACTTGATTTGATTTTATTAATTATCGAATTTATATTTGTCTTACAAATTTCTTGGCCAGTTATTTGTTTGCTTGTTAATCGATTCCAAGTCGACAGAGGAGGTCTCGATTTTGATCACTTCGATAATCAACATAGTGTAAAACTGACTAGAAATAGAATTCGGTTTCATTATGCGGTTTAGGTTTTTACTGAATTTTCACAGCAATTTATGCATTCAAATTTGATTAGAATTACGAAAGATTAGTTCATCAATATTTGAATAGGTTTGATTGTTCTAGAAATAGTCCTTCGGACAAATTAGGAAAATTCCCGTGAATTACGATTAAGTCTGATATCTTAGATTGACTGCTTGTTACACGAATTATCTGGTACCTACGTGTGTCCTTGATCGAAGTTTTTCCCAAATTTTAAGTAATCCAAAGTTTTCTGCTGCGTTTTTATTTAATTTAATTTTATTTGAAATTTTATTCATTAGTTTAAAATCTGAAATCATCCTTTTTCATTAGTCTAGATTAAGTAGAAATAAATAGATTTTGGTAATCATTTTTATACAGTCCCTATGGGTTCGACACTTGGACCTTTGTCCACTATATTATTACTTGACCTGGTACGCTTGCCAGTTGAATTTATTCACACCGATTAAAGCGGGTCAACGACCCTCACTAATTCTCATTAGTTGACCTTCATTGACAGCCAAATCATCCCACAATCCAATAGTTATAATCTCGTACCTGTTGACAGATTTAGGTACAAAAATGTATAGCAGAAAAAGTGTGGAGACTACAGAAGTTAAGTGTAGCTCAAGTTTTTTTTATCTTGTGTGTGTTTGATGATTGTTATGAAAGCGTGGGTGCCCGGTTAGCCAACTTGTGGCTAAGGGCTTTTGTGACTCTATGTGTAAACAATCTGTGTTTAATATAATTTACATTTTTATATTGACATTTACTTTATCTTTTATCATAGTATTATGTTGTGAGGTACTATACGATGTTTAGATAAAGACCTTGAATATACTAGAGTGCATGTAAGATGTGATAGTAGAATTGAATGACTATCATGAAACACATCTTATAATCACTGTACATTCTAAACAGTTCCTAGTCAATTGAGCCGTCCGCTAATAAGGATAAGGATCGCTCGAGATTGAGACTAGCATTTGCGATGCCTAGTACCACGTTTCATTGGTATAGAACATAGAGATGTTCGAAGCATGCAAATGGATATTCATATGATGGATGATCGAACTACCCTATTCGGACTTTCCAAGTGGTTATCATTAATTGAGTGGATAAGTTCGCGGTTTTGGTTGTACACCATTAGTACTTACTACTTGAAACATCATGGAGACTCTATATGCTAGTACTGTACTTTGACTCGTTTACCGACTCTATGTGGGTCATCAGGTGTCGAGATTGGGTACAGTTATGACACATATAGGAGTCGATGCTTTGTTGTCAAGGATTCACCACACACTTGCGAGTGTGGATATCTTATGCAATTTGAGGAGATATTAGTGTGACAAATATCTAGCCAGAGTACATGATGTGCTTTAGGTTACTTGGTTTCGTAGTAGCACATGCGATGTCACTATTTAATCTTCAAGAAGTATTGCATAGTTATCGAATCTTGAACGACTCTCGATGTACCAATGGTTGTTGATTCGATCGGGATATATGGATGAAGGGACCGTACTGTACGCTAATCCTGGTTCTTGCAGGCACTATCAGTGATACCTAGGAAATCATGGGGCGATGTTGCTAGGCGCTCTTACCATGATTCGATGGGCATATACACTACAAAAAAACTATGAAATAGAACCGATACTTTAGCAGCGGTTAAGAAACTGATTTAATTGTATTCCTTAATCCCAACGGTATTTTATAACCGATGCTAAAAACGCTTCAAGTGATAGGTATTATGAGCGGTTCATTTTCCGCTCCAGTTAATCAATATTTGCAGCGGTCGTGACAACACGCTTCTATACATGTTTAATTAAAGCGGTTTTAAACCGCTGTTACAGATATACCTTCCGAAGCGGTTAAAAACCGCTGGTATCATTGAGTATTAGAAGCGTTTATATAACCGCTTCAGAAAACCGTAACAACCGCGGGTAGTGTTGTTCTGTAGAAGTGGTTTCACGGACCGCTTCGGATTTCCGATGCTAAAGGTTTCACACGTAATTAAAAGATAGGTTTTACACATCCCAAATCTATTTGGCATTAGCTTCTTCTCTTTCTTTGTTCGACGAAGTCAAAGATTTATTTGTCCTCATCTTCAACAGAAATTTCTTTACTTTTGGTTTTGTGGGTAATTATTTTCTTTCTCTGTGTTTTTTTATGGTTTCTCCTCTTCACATGTAGTTGTTGGTTGAAGGATTTTAATTCATTTTAGTTGGGGTTTTGATTGTAGATCAGTATATTCTCTCGATTACTGCCTTATTCATGTTTATATCTTTGAAGGATTAGGAAAAATTTTCATTCTTAATTTGTTTTCAATTATAGTAAATTTGATGTTCGAGATTGATAAATATGGGATGACTATTGTTAATGAGTTTTATATCTGAAAAATTACTTAATTTTACATATTCTGCGGATGCAAATGTCTTAGAAACTGGGATTTTTACTACAAAAAGTAATGAACAGAAACACAACTCTTGTAATCAACTTTTGGTTATAAAAGTTGTTTGGAATATTTATATTTCCTTGCACACTTGGATTAAATTTTGCTCATAAAAGTATTTTTTAACAGAGTCTGAATTATTTGAATATTAGATTTATATTTTCTTCTTATGCTATCATCAACTTTTTCTTCTAATATTTGACTAAGTTTAATTCAACTAATTAAGTTCAAAGATTACTAATTACATAATCTTGTCCAATTTTTTAATATTTGACCATTACAACAGAAAAATAAAATAGTTTTAATATTGCACACTGGTGAACATTAGAATTCATTAAAATTTCACCATTAGAGATGTTTTTACTATTTAATAAAGAAAACAATATTTGTTATCATAATTAAGTTGTGTTAATAATTGACAATAGTTAACAAAAATTGGATGTACTATATGCGCAATTAAGTTATTTTTCCAGATTATTTAAGTTTTTATGAATATTTATTTTTTTTGTTTGTAAACTTGTAGAAATAATTGAATTGGACGAAAGATGAAGGAATGGATGACTTCTCCACGTGGCAGCCTTGAGTATCGGGTGGGAATCTTATATTTTTTACGTTTTGCATTTGGTGAAGCGACTCAAGAAGTCACTAAACCATGTCCTTGTTGCAAATGCATAAATTCATTGAATCATAATCGAGAGACCGTATATGAGCATCTGATGATAAACGGTATCTTACAAGATTATCGGATCTGGAATTTTCATGGGAAAAAACTAACAGTACAAGATCATGATAGTTTCAACAATGAATTTCAGGATTCGGTTCAACAAGTTTCTGAATTTATTAGCCATGAGCCCGTGGTACAAGAGATGTTATGTGATGCATTTGGAATGCACGAAGGTTCTACAAGTAATGAAAAAAATATTGGCGCATCGACGAGTCATACATCAATGGAGTCTAATGTGAAAGATTTTTATCGATTAATAGAGAAAGGGAAACAACATTTATATGTTGGTTGCACAGAGTTTTCTAAACTAACGTTCCTTGTTGAGTTATTTCAATTGAAAGTGAGTGGAAAATGGAGTGATAATTCATTTACGGCATTGTTGGACTTTCTTCGTCGAGTACTTCCATCTGATGCTCATGTGCCTGCGTCTTTTTATGAAGCAAAGAAATTAATTTCTAAATTAGGACTTCATTATGAAAAGATACATGCTTGTCCAAATGATTGCATGATTTATTGGGGGGAGACTGAGAATGAGCAAGCTTGCAAAGTGTGTTATCTTTCAAGATGGAAAAATTTGCAGAAACCGTCGAAGCAGTCATGTAAAGGTAGGAAAAAACGTATTTTGGTTAAAATTCCATCCAAAGTCTTTTGGTATTTTCCATTGAAACCAAAACTGCAACGATTATTCATGTCATCCAAGACATCTGAGAGTATGCAGTGGCATTTCAAGAAGCGTGTGTCTGATGGAACTCTGAGGCACCCAGCTGATTCTCAAGCATGGAAGGCGTTTGATGAACAACATTGTGAATTTGCTTCTGATCCTAGAAACGTACGTTTGGGACTCGCCACCGATGGATTTAATCCATTTAAAAATCAAAGTACTACGCATAGTACTTGGCCTGTTGTCCTATTGCCTTACAATTTTCCACCTTGGGAATGCATGAAGCCTCATTCTATCATATTATCCACACTTATTCCAGGTCCAAAAGCACCTGGAAATGATATCGATGTGTATTTACGCCCTTTGTTGACTGAATTGAAAGATTTGTGGGAAAATGGGATTGCTACATATGACGCTTGTGACAAGGAAATGTTTCAAATGCGAGCCGCATTACTTTGGACAATCAGTAACTTTCCTGGTTTAGGATGCTTATCTGGATGGAATACATATGCAAATAACGCATGTCCAACTTGTGCTGATAAGACTGATGCATTGTACTTGAAGCATGGTAAAAAATGGTCATTTAGAGGGCATCGTCGTTTTCTACCACCTGATGCAGAAATTCGAACAATGTCCAGTTATGGCAAGCCAGAGCATCGTGAGTTAGACTTGGTGCCACTATCTGGATCTGATGTTCTTAGAATGACTTTGAACAAGAATGTGATTTTTGGTAAGAGTAGTGCTTCAAAACCAGCTGCGAAAATAAAAACCGGGTCAATGGAACAAATGTGGAGAAAAAAAGTATATTTTTCAGCCTACCATATTAGGAATTTAATTTGATTCGACATAATCTGGATCCGATGCACATTGAAAAAAATGTTTGTGATAACATTGTCGGAACACTTTTAGATGATTCCACAAAGAGTAAAGATAATTATGCCGCACGTAAAGATTTAAAAATTTTGGGTATTATGAAACAATTATGGCCACGGACACAACCAGATGGTGCAGAGTATTTGCCACCTGCATGTTTTTGTTTGACCAAAGCTGAAAAAAAAATATTTTGTTATGTATTGAAAGATATCCGTGATCTTGATGGTATGTCTTCTGAAATTTCAAAGTGTGTGGATATTGGACGTTGTAGGATCATGGGTCTAAAAAGTCATGATTGTCATATCATGATAGAGCAGTTCCTTCCAATAGTTCTTCGTCGCGTGTATAATATTAGTTTCCTTAACCAAAGTAGATAATTTTAATTTTTTTTTTTAGTTTTTTGCAATGATTGATAGACTGAATATAATTGTGTTGTAGGTAAGTTTCAAAAATGACAAACAAAAGAATGCGGAAATTGATTCTAAATAGCCGAAGACGATCTAGGGGAGAGGAATCAAGTAACAGAGGCGCTAATGATGAAAATGAATCACAAGACATAACATCAAACGAAGGGGTTAATGATGACCAAGGTAAAAATGTCACGAATGTTAAATTATATTTACAATACCAAGGGAAATCATATTTTAATAACATTTTTCAGATGAGAATGAGGACATGCCTTCATCCGAAGCACAACAAAGAAGACGTGGAAAGACTGTTATGAGGGATATCCATGCATTGGATCCTGGTCGTTTTCTAGTAGTTAAATTCAATGAAAGGGGACAGCCTTACGGTGATCTACAACCAACTCTTGCAAATTTTATTGGGACTGTTGCACGGAATGGGAATGCATTGCCACTACACTATTTAGATTGGAGAAAAATGTCGAGAAAACGTTTGAATGATGCATGGAAGGAAGTTATTGTAAGTTTGTCAAAGTGTTTAAGTTATATTATGAATTTCAAACATTAAGACATTTCATTTTACGCTATAGGCACACTTCGATATCCCCGAACGTCATAGGGGTGTTATAATGCAAATGATGGGGGCTGCTTGGAGATGGTGGAGGACTGAAGTGAAAGCTACATCTTATGATTCAAATATGTCATTAGAAGAGCTTGTTCAAATACAACTCATTCCTCATGGGCTATCACAACAAACTTGGGAGACTTTGTGTGACTATTGGAAAAAAACCGAGGTAGTAGTTGTATTAATTGCTTTTGACATGTGTTGTGAATATAATTTTATTACAAACTTTTTTGTTAGGATATTTCAAAAATCAATAGAGAAAATGCAAACAAAAAGAAAGGGACTCATGCACAAGGACGCACGAGTATTCCATCATTGGAACATAAGTTTGTAAGACATTTTTCCCTTTACATCTATTTTTATATTGTATATTTCATGTCATGTTTGCTGCTCTACAGTTTAATGCTATTATTATCTATTGAAATTTTTTAATGAGATTTTTAAATTTAGTACAAGAGATACGGTATAACAATTAGCTTTTATATATGAATTAACGTTGTTAATACTTGGTGTTAAATGTTAATTTGTTATTTTAGTTTCAAGAGAATGGCAGAAAACCGTCTCGTCGGCGAAGTAGCAAGAAAGGAGGTGCGCCTGTTGACGATGAAGCAATACGAGTTTAGGTAATTATATAATACCTTTCAAATGTTATTTTTATTCTATTAAAAATTTATTTATTTTTCTTAGAATGAGCTTCAAGATGCTGTGCATCGTCACCTCGAAGATAAGCCCGAAGGAACACAACCAATAGAAGTGCACGAGGAGGCATTTCGGTAATTTAGTTATTATTCAATTTTTTTCTCATAAAAATTATTATATATTGTTCAACATTAATTATATTCTTTCATATAGTGATGTTTTTGGACTTGAGCATTCTGGTCGGGTTCGATGTTTAGGAGCTGGTGCACTACCTAGTCAAGTGTTTCCAGAGCAATGCAAACGCAACTTAGTTTATAGGCAAGAGTGCAATCCTACCTTCGCATTCACAGAGGAATTTAGATCAATGACTGAGAAAATTTGAATTGGAGGCACGAGAAGCACAACAACAGACAGAAACGGAGCAAATTAGAAGACAAATGCAAGGAAATCAAATTCAAAATTTTGGACAAATTATGCAAAGCATGATGTCTGGAAGTGCTGGAGGATCTCGTGGACCAGAGTCATTACCGTCACAGGTAATATTTTTCATAACTTGAAATTGGATAATTGTATGATTCAAATATGAAAGCAAATTTGTTTACTTTTTTTTTTATAGATGGCAACTATGTTGGCAAATATCATACAACAATGTATTAATGCTCCATCAAATGCAGAAGAAAATGCTTGTGGTTCCTCCCCTCCAAGAGAACAAGATTAAATTTTCGCACTGGATCGGTGAAGTTAGTTTTTTGCTAGAGTCTTGTGCTATTATATCTTGATGTTTAATTTACATGGATTTATCATGCGTATTAGAATAAAACTTCGAACAAATTTGCAAAATTATCTCAATCATGTGTTTTTATATTATCGTAATAGTGACACTTATTTATGACATTTTTTTCCAAATTGTGACTCCTCTAGCAATTTCTATTAATTTTATGAGTTTAACTTTCATTTTGCAATTATTATCAATTAACTTTTATTTTTTTTTTAATTGTCTTCATACATGCTTAATCAATCTATTGTGCTGATTTTTGAATATATTTGGATTATACAGATTCTATTTTTCTGCCGCTTGGACCAAATGCAATGTTCATGGATGACTGATGTGTTGAAGATGTTTGGCATTTTTTTGCATAAACTGCGGGTTCAAACTTAAGAAAGGATTTGTTTTGATGCGTGTCTTTTGCATAAAATGTTTTGTGGATAGAAACAAGAAGATTTTGAGTTGGTTGCATATTCTGGATATTGTCAATCGATTTGGTACTTAGAATTATTATTTTCAAAATTTACTCTTGAATGTTTTACATATTTGATAACGTAAATATTTTGTGAGTTATATAAATTAGTTTTGATGAATGAAATGTGAATATCATAAACTAATTTATGAAATACGGAATTTATTGATTGATGCGAGCCTAAAAAAAAGGCTTCCAATCGTATACATAAAATAGATATGCTACGTTTTTCTGTCATGGATTTTGGCTTATCTTGGCAGGATCAGTTACCTTTGATCAAATTTGCCTACAATAACAGTTATCATCGTAGTATTGATATGGCACCTTTCAAGGCATTGTACGGTCGACGGTGTCGTACTCCGTTATTCTGGGATGAAGTCGGGGAACGACAAGTCGAGGGTCCTGAGTTGGTGCAGCAAATTGTAGACAATGTAGATTTGATCAAGCATAGGATCAAAGTTGCTCAAGATAGACAAGCCAGTTATGCTAATATTCGTCGCAGGCCACTTCAGTTTGAGCCTGGTGAATATGTGTTTCTTCGAGTATCACCTTTCAGGTAGGTGATGAGATTTGGCGTGAAAGGCAAGTTGTCTCCTCGTTTCATTGGGCCTTTCCAAATACTGGAAAAGATCGGAGATGTTGCATATCATTTGGCTTTACCGCCAAATCTTTCCAGTATACATAATGTTTTTCATGTGTCGTTACTTCGACAGTACATAGCTGATGAATCTCATGTGATTCAGTCTATTGATATTCAGCTAGAGTCAGATCTGTCTTTTGTTGAACGACCAATCCGTATCCTAGATAGGAAGGAGAAAGTTCTTCGGAACAAGACTATACCACTTGTGATGGTACAGTGGCAGCGCCGAGGTGTTGAAGAAGCAACTTGGAAAACTGAAAGTCGTATGCAAGCGGAATATCCTGAGTTGTTTGCTTTGTACTTTTGATTTACCATGTAAGATGTAATTACAGTTGTTGTAATAAAACATGATTTGATGTTTCATATTGTTATCTTGATTTTGTCTTTAGATGTTATTTCACGGACGAAATATCTAAAGGAGGGGAGAATGTAGTAACCCAGATTCCATTTTAAGATAATAATATGTTAAACATGATTAAGGGTTGGTAATTTCGGAGTGTTATTGGACTTCGGAAGAGATTATGGGCTTTTGACTTTGGGCCGGATCGGAAGCTCCGAACCCAGATCGGAAGTTTCGATCCTAGCCACTTCGGAAGCACATCGAAAGCACAGAGATCGGAAGCTCCGATCCTGGAACGGAAGTTCCGATCTCCAGCTGCCAGCAATGTTCGATGACTCAGCCGCGAGTTTTGACAAGTGTTGAACATAGAGCAGATCGGAAGCTCCGATCGCCCAATCGGAAGTTCCGATCCTGGCGTGTCTTGCACGCACGCAATGAGCTGGATTGGAAGCTCCGATCCTGAAATTGGAAGTTTCGATCCTGGCCGGGAATTTTGCCTATAAATAGGGCTCGTTCGATTTCATTTTGAAATACGAATTCACGAGTTTCCTTCTACAGTTATATAGTGTGAGATATACACTTGAGGGCCCTATCGGTTATAATAGAGGTTCTGGAATAACCAAGGTGTGGTTATAGTCATCCGGGACTAGCGACTCCAAAGGGCTAATTACGGACGAAGGTATGGTCCGGGAATCTATTTAAGTTTTGGGAGTACTTATTAGCTTATTTAAGGCTTATAGAATTTATGTAGTGATACGGTGAACTTTTGAATATAGGCTTGGAACCTAGGATCCTATTATACTTGAACTAGCCTAGAGGTACGTATACATTGAGTGAGATTGCCAGCGAGTATACATGTTTATATGTTGCATTTATTTGGCATTATTATATGGCATGATATATGATTTACCGCTTTCTATATTCATATGTCATGTGCATATACACGTTGAGCCTATACCTTGTTATACCTGACTATAGAGCTTCTCAGCTCTATACTCGATAGTCTGTCACTGAGAGTACCGCGACGGCGGGGGCATTTATGTCTGTCTACTCTGGTGTACTAGACGAGTGTGGTTGCACCCAGAGGTTGATCCGTGCGGTGGCAGCACTCATGTGGCGCCGGTACTGAGCATGACTTTTCAGATGACCCTGTACCAGTCATCATGTTGCATGCATTATATACATATGTTTACTCATGTCTATGTACTGGGCGTTAGCGCTCACGTCCTAGTTGTTATCTTGGACACCCTATTCCATGGGGCAGGTCGCAGGATGGACGGAGCCGGTAGTTCGAGGCAGGACTAGGGAGCCAGATCTTTTCAGGGAAATTTATACAGCAGGATTTGTTTTAGCTGTATAATGTTTACTGTTTAAGTATTTCGATTTGGTTGTATCACTACAAATTTAAGCCTGGATTATGTTACTAAGCTGATATGTAAATTATGATTATGTTTCCGCACGTTTTTACTCTGTTAAGTATTTTTCTGTATTAAGTTTAATGCATGCTATTAGTTGCCAGTTAGTAGGTGATTCCATGCAGGGTCACTACATTTTTGGTATCATAGCATGCTTAGATTTTGGGATTAGTAATTGGGATTTAGTTTAGTCTTGAGTAATTCTTGCGCATTTGGGATTTTAATATGCAATTATTTTCAGGATATGGCTGACGAGAGTCACGATAGTGTTGGCCAGGGAGGTGGTCATCATCATCGTCGCCATCATCATCATCATGATGATCATCATTGTCATCATGAGGGTAGACGTTGCTACTCTATCAATAAGTTCATGCAAGTAGGACCGAAACCTTTGGTGGGAGGCGAGAATCCTGAACAGGCGAGGAGTTGGATGTCTAAACTCGAGAGTACTTTTCGTGCTTTCGATTGTACTGAGGATCAGAAATTGGAAGTTCTAGAATTTGTTCTAGAGGATCGAGCACGTTTTTGGTAGGATGCCAAAGCTGCTCAGGCACGTACTGAGAGAGGACAGGTGACTTGGGGGGATTTCTGTCGGGAGTTCCAGAAACTGTATTTTTCTCCGGCTGTTCTGAAAGAGTAGGTGCCCAGTGAGCCAACTTGTGGCTAAGGGCTTTGATGACTCTTTGTATAAACAATCTTTTGTTTAATATAATTTACACTTTTATTAATGGCAATGACTTTATCTTTCTCCATATTGTTATATTGTGATATACTATTGTTGTTTTGATAAAGACCTTGAATATACTATAGTGTATGTAAGATGTGGTAGAACATGGGGATGTCTATCATGAAACACATCTTATAGTCACTGTATATTCTAAACTGTTCCTAGTCGATTGAGCCGTCCGATAATAAGGATAAGGATCGCTCGAGTTTGAGACTAGCATTTGCGATGCAAAGTACCACGTTTCATTGGTAAGGAACATAGAGATGTTCGAAGCATGCAAATGGATATTCATATGATGAATGATCGAACTACCCTATCCGGACTTTCCAAGTGGTTATCACTTATCGAGTGGATAAAGTCCGCGGTTTTGGTTGTACACCATTAGTCCTTACTACTTGAAACATCATTGAGACTCTATATGCTAGTACTGTGCTTTGACTCGTTTACCGACTCTATTGGGGTCATCAGGTGTCGGGATTGGGTACAGTTACAACACATATAGGAGTCGATGCTTTGTTGTCAAGGATTCACCACATACTTGTGAGTGTGAATATCCTATGCGATCTGAGGAGATATTAGTGTGACGAATCTCTGGCCAGAGTACATGATGTGTTTTAAGAAATGGTTTCTTAGTAACACATGCGATGTCACTATTTGATCTTCAAGATGTATTGCATAGTTATCGAATCTCGAATGACTCTCGATATACCAATGGTTGTTGATTCGATCGGGATATATGGATGAAGGGACCGTACTGTACGCAAACCAAAATCTATTGGTTCTTGCAGGCACTATCAGTGATACCTAGGGAATCATGGGGCGATGTTGCTAGGCGCTCTTACCATGATTCGATGGGCAAGTCGGAAATTTTTGTTCCGAGTCACAAGGAGTTGTGAGCCCACGGCTAGCTGTATCCCTGAACCATTGAGGGTCACACAGAGTAATGGATTTTTAATCCCCGTTGAGATAGTTAAATTTAAAGAGTTAAATTTAATGAACAAAGAAGTTGGACTTCTTAATTATAAGTAGAGGAGTAAGATTTCCTGAAATGACATAGGGATGGGCATTTTTGGAAACCACTGAATTCGGATTCAGAAAAATTTATCTTGACTTTAAAATGTGCAGAAATGGTTTCTGTGCACATTGGTGAAATCGGTTTATCAATCGGAGTCACGATGAATTTTATATTAATTTTTGAACATGCGGGCTTTGCTTGTCGGGCTTGAACTTATGACTAATGGGCCCTAAGCTGTTAGTGGCCTACATTATAAATAAGTTATTGCAGTACAAAAATTATACACAACAGGTCACAATTTTCGAAAAAAACCTATTTTTCTCTCAGTAGTGGCCGCCCCCCTTCTCCCCTCTGCTCGGAAAATCCAGTCTGTGAATTTTGAATTGCAGTCTGGTTTAACGGATCAAATTCGTTAATCTCTTCGTAGAAACTTTTGATAGATTTTCTAGTGAAATCTATCAGAGGGATTAAATATCCGTTCATGGACCTGATTGAAGAACAGTTCGTCCATCAGTTCCAGGGATATACAACAAGAGCAGATAAATCTGTTGGTGTCCATAATCTCGCTTCGAGATTGGAGGTAAAAATTTATAATCGTTATTTAATTTTTACACACACAATTTAATCGTAAGGTTGATACCCATTATGGAATCGTTCCATATAAAAATTTTAAACTTCCACTGCACCGGGTATCAATCCTGATTGATCTGATCGCCACGTTCTACAACATGTTCGCCAAGCACGATCTATGGAATTGCTTACTTTGAGGCAAGAATCAATGACTATTGATCAATATCAGCAACGATTTCTTGATCTGCTACCTTTCAGTCCTCATATCAATGAGAGTGATGCATCGAAGTATGATATCTTTCTACAAGGTTTGAACCAAGATATCTACTCTCAGGTTGTCGTTTGTGATGACCCGGTATCTTTTGAGACTTTGGTGAACCGTTGCCGTCTTG
This sequence comes from Henckelia pumila, assembly GCF_033568475.1. Lineage (NCBI taxonomy): Eukaryota > Viridiplantae > Streptophyta > Magnoliopsida > Lamiales > Gesneriaceae > Henckelia > Henckelia pumila. The sequence continues at coordinate 35,946,455 of NC_133122.1, forward strand.
TGGGGACTAGCAACAGACGGGCACAGTTGATGATGCCAGGACAGCCTAGTGGATCTTTTGAGCCTCGAGCTCAATCTGTTGTGCAATCTGGACCTACGTCTTCTTCTACTCCTACTACTTCATCTGGATCTCGTGGTTCACGAGGTATGTTCCGTTTTGGGAAGAAGAAGAAGAAGGAGGAATTTTGTAGCCATTGTGGAGGAAAGCATCCCGCAGCTTTATGTCGGAGAGCTACTGGTGCTTGTTATATTTGCGGTCAACAGGGACATCTGCGGAGAGATTGTCCTCAGCGCATGGGTTCTGCTAGTGGATCGGGATCACAGGTTGGATCTCAGGCTTCTATTGTTCCACGTCAGCAGCCAGCACCACAGAGTTCTTCTGGTTATCGTCCCCAGACTCAAGGGCAGGTGTTTGCTCTGTCTCAGGAGCAGGCTACAGAGGAAAGCGATCGCATGTTGGCAGGTACCTTTTTGTTATGTGGTATTCCTGCACTTGTATTAATTGATACTGGAGCATCGCATTCCTTTATTTCTAGTCGCTTTGTTAAGAGACATAGATTACCTTATGTATCATTAGATATTGATTTAGTTGTATCTACTCCGTTGGAGCAAGAGATAGTAACTAAGCGTCTAGTGATGGGTTGCCTTCTGGAGTTTGAGGGTAATGTGTTAATAGCTAATTTGATGATATTAGCGATGGCAGATTTTGACTGTATCTTGGGAATAGATATGCTGACTTTGTATCACGCTACTGTGGATTGTTATCAGCGTCTGGTACAGTTTCATCCGGATGAGGGTGATAGCTGGTATTTTTATGGTGAGGGTGCGCGACCTCCGATGCCACTTGTTTTGGCTCTGAAGGCATGTCATGTCTTGGAGTCAGATGGGGAGGGCTACCTCATCTATGCAGTTGATATGTCCACAAGTAGTACGTGTAAGAGTGGGTGCCCAGTGAGCCAACTGTGTGGCTATGGGCTTTGATGACTCTTTGTATAAACAATCTTTTGTTTAATATTATTTACACTTTTATGGCAATGACTTTATATTACTTCATATTGTTATATTGTGATATACTATTGTTGTTTTGATAAAGACCTTGAATATACCATAGTATATGTAAGATGTGGTAGAACATGGAGATGTCTATCATGAAATACATCTTATAGTCACTGTATATTCTAAACTGTTCCTAGTCGATTGAGCCGTCCGATAATAAGGATAAGGATCGCTCGAGTTTGAGACTAGCATTTGCGATGCGGAGTACCACGTTTCATTGGTAGGGAACATAGAGATGTTCGAAGCATGCAAATGGATATTCATAGGATGAATAATCGAACTACCCTATCCGGACTTTCCAAGTGGTTATCACTTATCGAGTGGATAAAGTCCGCGGTTTTGGTTGTACACCATTAGTCCTTACGACTTGAAACATCATGGAGACTCTATATGCTAGTGCTGTGCTTTGACTCGTTTACCGACTCTATGGGGGTCATCAGGTGTCGAGATTGGGTACAGTTACGACACATATAGGAGTCGATGCATTGTTGTCAAGGATTCACCACATACTTGCGAGTGTGGATATCCTATGCGATCTGAGGAGATATTAGTGTGACAAATCTCTGGCCAGAGTACTTGATGTGATTTAAGAAATGGTTTCTTAGTAGCACATGCGATGTCACTAATTTGATCTTCAAGATGTATTGCATAGTTATCGAATCTTGAGCGACTCTCGATATACCAATGGTTGTTGATTCGATCGGGATATATGGATGAAGGGACCGTACTGTACGCTAACCAAAATCTACTGGTTCTTGTAGGCACTATCAGTGATACCTAGGGAATCATGGGGCGATGTTGCTAGGCGCTTTACCATGATTCGTTGGGCAAGTCGGAAAGTGTTGTTCCGAGTCACAAGGAAGTTGTGAGCCCACGGCTAGCTGTATCCCTGAACCATTGAGGGTCACACAGTGTAATGGAGTTTTAATCCCCGTTGAGATAGTTAAATTTAAAGAGTTAAATTTAATGAACTAAGGAGTTGGACTTCTTAAATAAGAGTAAGGGAGTAGGATTTCCTAAAATGACATAGGGATGGACATTTTTGGAAACCACTGAATTCGGATTCAGGAAAATTTATTTTGACTTTAAAATGTGCAGAAATGGTTTCTGTGCACATTGGTGAAATCAGTTCATCAATCGGAGTCACGATGAATTTTATATTAATTTCTGAACGAGCGGGCTTTGCTTGTCGCGCCCCAGCTTATGACTAATGGGCCCTAAGGTGTTAGTGGCCTGCATTATAAATAAGTTATTTCAGTACAGAAATTACACACAACAGGTCATAATTTTGAGAGCAAATTTTCGAAACCCTCCTCTCTCTCAAAGCATTCGGCCGACCCCTCCCCCTCTGCCCGAGATTTTCCGGTCTGTGATTTTGAATTGCAGTCTGGAATAGCGAATCAGATTCGTTTATTCTCTTCGCAGAAAACTTCTGATAGATTTTCTAGTGCAATCTATCAGAGGGATTAAACCTCTGTTCGTGGACCTGATTGAAGGAGTTCATCGGTTCCAGGGAGAGACAACAAGAGCAGATAAAATCTGTTGGTGTCCATTAATCTCGTTGCGAGATTGGAGGTAAAATTTAATAACTGTTATTTAAATTTTACACACACAATAATTTAATCATTGAACGGTTGATACCCACAATATGGAATTGTTCCATAACAAAATTTTTAAACTTCCGCTGCACCGGGTATCAATCGTGATTGATCTGAGACCGCCAGTTTTCCAACAGTGGTATCAGAGCCAGGTTGCTCAGATCAAACGATTAAATTAATCAATTGTACAAAATTTTTGAGTCTCGGTTTTTGAAACAAAATAAATATTTTTAAATAAAAAAAAAAAAAAATTTTCGGGGCAAAACCCGGGCAGCGATTGGATCGCTGCCCGGTGGGGCAGCAATTGTTGCTGCCCCGGGCGGCGCACGGCGCCGCCCAAAGGGGGCGCACAGCGCCGCCCAAGGCGGCGACCGTCGCCGCCCAGGGCAGCGCACGGCGCTGCCCTAAGGGGGCAGCCGGGCTGCCCCCGGCCCGCGCCCCGGGTGCGGGCCGGCCCGGGAGTGTCCCGGGCTGCCCCCGGCCCGCGCCCCGGGTGCGGGCCGGCCCGGGAGTGTCCCGGGCGGCCCGCGGGAAAAATTATATTTTTTATTTAAAATTAATTTTAATATTTAAAATTTTATTTTTGGTCCGGTCAAAAATTGTTTTTGATTGGTTCACGAGATTTCGGATCGAATTGTTCGAGTCCGTAAATTTTAAAATTGATTTTGGATAAATTTGAATTTTTGGAAAATTTTAATATTTTATCCGTAAATTGAATTTTGAAATCAATTATTTTGGTACAATTGATGATAAGATATGATCTTATGATATATTAAGTAAAATATGATTTTATTTGTAAAATTGGATTTTATAGATAAAATATGATTTTATTTGATATAGAGATAAAATATGATTTTATATGTGAAATGAGATTTTATATATAAAATATGATTTTATCTTGTTTAAATTTGAATTGCCACAGCATGTTATCCAATAAATTAATTTTGAATTAAATGTTATTGGATAAGGATGATCGATTGCCATGACCAATTTTGTAGGTGTATGTTAGGAATTTACATTTTGTCTTTATTATTGTTGGTTTTATTAATGGGCCTGGTTTATGGCCCGATATGAATGTCATATGTAATAAAAGTGGGCTTGGTTTATAGCCCGTTCCCACCCCTAAAAATGTATCCCCTACTTGTCATTGTTATTTATTGTAAATACATTAGATTTAGTGGGAGATCAAGATTTGAAGATGGTGGGCCCAGCAGACAATGAAGACTGAAGAAATGTAAATTGGAAGCATATGTAATAGGATTGCATTTGCATACTGCATATTACCTAGGATTGGACTAAGACCCGTGATTGGCAACCACGGGTCAATTAGAAATGGAATCGATCATCCTATATAATATGTGATATTATGATTGTATGCATGTTTAGACATAAATTGCGTGAATCCGGCAATGCATGCAATAAATTAAATATGATGAGACAAATAATTTTATAAATAAAATCCCTCATTTTAAATATGATTTAAAATTTATATCAAGATAAATAAAGGAAATTTAAATATTGTTTAAATGTTCCTACCTTCCATCAACGGTCAATGTATGTGATGCTACCCGCGGATACGGTCCGGCTCATATTATTGGGGGGGCCCGTCCGTCGGAAAGCTGTACATTGGATCGACAAATGTTGTAAGTTGGGTGGAACTCCCATGGGATCGGCTCATATTATTGGGGATCCACATGGCGACCGTCCATCACAACTTAATATTGATGGGTCATCTTGACATGTCACTTTAAACGGCGTCATATTATTGGGCCCTTATTGGACATGAGGTAAACACATGGGGGTTGCTTTGGAAGCAATTGGGCTCTACCTTTTGAGAATTATGGTTGGCTGATATTATTCGGGACCATAAGTTTGTCAATTGGACTCCATGTTCTCACTAAGGAAAAAGTTTCCCGTTTTCACTAGAGGGTGGTGAAATCGTTAAAATAGTGGGAGTGAGATTCATAAAATTAAATTCGCCTATTTTATGTCTTAGTAAATTGTTAAACAATCATTGATATATGTCTGTTTTTCCTTTTCAGTATTTCATACAATGAATTCGCGAAATCCTTTATTCTCGATCCTCGAACAAAACAAGCTGACTGGCGCCAACTATACGGAATGGTTCCGGAAGTTGAAGATTGTCTTAACTTCGGAGAAAATGCTCTACGTGTTAGAGAAAGCACCTCCGAAGGAAGCACCAGCTGACATAAGTCCGGAGGAATTGGCCAAACTTGATGCATGGTGTGACCATGACATCAAGACCAAATGCTATATGCAAGCCTCGATGTCTGATGAACTCCAGAGGCGATTTGAGGACACGGTGAATGCTGCTGACATTCACACGCAACTCAAGGAACTTTTTGGGGCTCAGTCGAGGGCTGAAAGGTTCGCTACTGTTAAGGAGTTGATGACGTGCCGCATGCGTGAAGGGACTTCGGTCCGTGATCATGGGGTACGAGTGATTTGGCTCATACAGAAGTTGGCGACCCTTGATTTGGTGTTGGAGCATGAACTCAATGTGGACTTGCTGCTTCTATCTCTTCCTTCTTCATTTGATGGATTCGTGATAAATTTTAATATGAACAAGATAGAGGCCACCCTTGAAGAGATGGTCAATATGCTCGTTACATATGAATCCACACTTAAGAAGGATAAGCCAGCTTTCTTGGTGGGCTCCTCATCTTCTTCTAAGAAGGGGCCAAGTATGAAGGGCAAGAAACGTTCTGCCCCACCCAAGAAAGTGGAACCCGAGAAGAAGCAAAAGACAAAGGCTTCAAACAATGGAAAATCCAAGGATGTTTGCCATTACTGCAAGAAGCCGGGTCATTGGAAGCGCAACTGCAAGGAGTATCTTGAGCAGTTAGGAACTGCAAAGGGTATGTTCTATATCGAAATAAACATGTCACTTAATACAACTTCTTGGGTATTGGATACCGGATGTGGATCTCACATTTGCAATGATTTGCAGGTGATGACAAGAAGTCGCAGGCTTAGAATGGGTGAGACCCAGCTGAGGCTCGGGAATGGTTCCAGAGTTGAAGCTACGGCCATTGGAGATGTTTGTTTGATTTTGCAGAATGGTTTTAAATTATTGTTGAGAGATGTTTTATTTGTGCCAGATTTAATTAAAAACATTATTTCTATTTCTATGCTTGATAGAGATGGTTATTCTTGTAATTTTGTGAATGGGATTTGCAATATTTACAAGAATGAATGTTTAATTGGAAATGGACAACTTGAAAACGATCTATACAATTTAAAACTAAAAGACGTTCCAGTGAATTGTATTGACAAACCGGCGACAACAAACAAAAGGAAAATCGATAGTCAAAACCCGGCAAACCTTTGGCACGCTAGGCTAGGTCATATTTCCTCAAGGAGGATGAACAAGCTAGTGGGAGAGGGCATGTTTGATATGTCTGATATTAACTCTCTACCTACTTGTGAATCCTGCCTAAAAGGAAAAATGACTAAATCTCCTTTTAAGGGGAAACCTGAGCGTAGTCAGAATCTGTTGGATTTGATCCATACAGATGTTTGTGGTCCATTTAGAGTAGGGACTCAACATGGCCACACCTACTTCATTACCTTTACTGATGATTATTCAAGATATGGGTATTTATATTTAATGAAATATAAGTCTGAAGCATTTGAAAAGTTCAAAGAATTCAAGGCTGAAGTAGAAAACAAGCTAGGTAAAAGTATTAAGGCACTTCGATCGGATCGAGGTGGAGAATACTTGAGTACCGAGTTTTTGGACTATCTAAAAGAGAATGGGATTCTCTCTCAGTGGACTCCTCCTATGACACCACAGCTTAATGGTGTATCGGAGCGTCGTAATCGAACTTTGTTGGACATGGTTCGATCTATGATGAGCTTCACTGAGCTTCCACCTTCGTTTTGGGGCTATGCGCTTGAAACGGCGGTATTGTTGTTGAACAACGTCCACCCTAAAGCAGTGGACAAAACACCATACGAGTTATGGAATGGCAAAGCTCCTAAGTATTCGTACTTGAGGATTTGGGGATGTCCTGCTTACGTGAAGCGGACAGTGGGAGATAAGTTGGATAGTCGATCCAGCTTATGTTATTTTGTAGGGTATCCGAAGAATTCAATCGGATATTATTTCTATTATCCTGCTGAAACAAAGGTGTTTGTTTCTAGGAATGCCACCTTCTTGGAGAAGGAGTTCTTATTGGATAAGAAAGGCGAGATGATGGAACTCGAAGAAGTTCGAGAAGAACCCAAAATACAAAATAACGATCCTACACCTCAGGAACCATTGCTGGACACGCCTGCACCTAGAAGATCCGAAAGGACTTCTAGACCTCCAGTTCGATATGGTCTTCTTCTTGAAGGGGATCAAGATGAACCCGACATTGGATGTGATCCAAGAAACTTCAATGAAGCAATTTCTGATGCGGATTCGAATTTATGGCTTGAAGCTATGCAGTCAGAATTGGATTCGATGCATACGAACCAAGTCTGGTCTTTAGTAGATCCTCCCGATGGAATTGTTCCAATAGGGTGTAAATGGATCTACAAGAGAAAGCTTGGGCCTGATGGTAAGGTATTGACCTACAAGGCGCGATTGGTGGCGAAAGGTTATACTCAAAGGCAAGGAGTTGACTATGATGAAACCTTTTCACCAGTTGCTATGTTCAAGTCCATAAGAATCCTTATTGCCATAGCTGCATGGTATGACTATGAGATATGGCAGATGGATGTGAAGACTGCTTTTCTTAATGGAGACATTAAGGAAGAAATCTATATGAGGCAGCCTGAGGGGTTCACATCCATGGGAAGCGAGCATAAGGTATGCAAGCTTCAGAGATCAATTTATGGTCTAAAACAAGCATCAAGAAGTTGGAACCAGAAATTTGATGAAACAATAAAAGATTTTGGTTTCATCAAGAACCCGGAGGAACCTTGCGTGTACAAGAAAGTAGTTAAGGATGCGGTGACATTCTTAGTACTTTATGTTGATGACATCCTACTCATTGGGAATGATGTAGGGATGTTGCAGTCAACAAAGATATGGTTATCAGGTAGATTCTCGATAAAAGACTTGGGTGAGGCGTCCTATATTCTAGGCATACAGATCTATAGAGATAGATCTAAGAGAATGATAGGACTCACTCAAGCAACCTACATCGATACCATATTGAAACGGTTTTCAATGGATGGGTCCAAAAGAGGACATCTACCCATGTGTCATGGAGTTTCTCTATCCAAGTCTATGTGTCCCAAGACTGATGAAGAGATAGAGAATATGACACATGTACCATATGCGTCAGCTATAGGTAGTATCATGTATGGGATGATATCTACCAGACCGGATGTAGCATTTGCTCTGAGTGTCACGAGCAGATATCAGTCTAATCCTGGTCAAATGCATTGGAAAGCCGTGAAGGACATTCTTAAGTACTTGCGAAGGACTAAGAATATGTTCATGGTTTATGGAGGACGAGAACTCAAATTGGAAGGCTATACCGACTCTAGCTTCCAAAGTGATGTGGATGACTCGAAGTCAACCTCTGGATTTGTGTTCATGCTCAATGGCGGTGCTGTATCTTGGAAGAGTTCCAAGCAGGACACCACAGCGGATTCCACCACTGAGGCTGAATACATTGCAGCATCAGCTGCTGCTAAAGAGGCCGTTTGGATGAGGAAGTTCGTCCAAGAGTTGGGCGTCATTCCTGAATTTGTTGGTCCAGTCCCGGTGTACTGTGACAACACGGGTGCCGTTGCTCAAGCAAAGGAACCAAGGTCTCATCAAAGATCCAAACACGTACTGAGGAAATACCACATAATCCGGGAGATTGTGGAAAGAGGAGACATCATTGTCGAACGAGTGGCCTCTGCAGACAATATCGCTGATCCGCTTACTAAGCCCTTGCCAGGACCATTGTTTGACAAACATCGCGAAGCAATGGGTCTACGTAGTATGACTAGTTGGCTATAGGGCAAGTGGGAGATTGTAAGAGTGGGTGCCCAGTGAGCCAACTGTGTGGCTATGGGCTTTGATGACTCTTTGTATAAACAATCTTTTGTTTAATATTATTTACACTTTTATGGCAATGACTTTATATTACTTCATATTGTTATATTGTGATATACTATTGTTGTTTTGATAAAGACCTTGAATATACCATAGTGTATGTAAGATGTGGTAGAACATGGAGATGTCTATCATGAAATACATCTTATAGTCACTGTATATTCTAAACTGTTCCTAGTCGATTGAGCCGTCCGATAATAAGGATAAGGATCGCTCGAGTTTGAGACTAGCATTTGCGATGCGGAGTACCACGTTTCATTGGTAGGGAACATAGAGATGTTCGAAGCATGCAAATGGATATTCATAGGATGAATAATCGAACTACCCTATCCGGACTTTCCAAGTGGTTATCACTTATCGAGTGGATAAATTGGTTGTACACCATTAGTCCTTACGACTTGAAACATCATGGAGACTCTATATGCTAGTGCTGTGCTTTGACTCGTTTACCGACTCTATGGGGGTCATCAGGTGTCGAGATTGGGTACAGTTACGACACATATAGGAGTCGATGCATTGTTGTCAAGGATTCACCACATACTTGCGAGTGTGGATATCCTATGCGATCTGAGGAGATATTAGTGTGACAAATCTCTGGCCAGAGTACTTGATGTGATTTAAGAAATGGTTTCTTAGTAGCACATGCGATGTCACTAATTTGATCTTCAAGATGTATTGCATAGTTATCGAATCTTGAGCGACTCTCGATATACCAATGGTTGTTGATTCGATCGGGATATATGGATGAAGGGACCGTACTGTACGCTAACCAAAATCTACTGGTTCTTGTAGGCACTATCAGTGATACCTAGGGAATCATGGGGCGATGTTGCTAGGCGCTTTACCATGATTCGTTGGGCAAGTCGGAAAGTGTTGTTCCGAGTCACAAGGAAGTTGTGAGCCCACGGCTAGCTGTATCCCTGAACCATTGAGGGTCACACAGTGTAATGGAGTTTTAATCCCCGTTGAGATAGTTAAATTTAAAGAGTTAAATTTAATGAACTAAGGAGTTGGACTTCTTAAATAAGAGTAAGGGAGTAGGATTTCCTAAAATGACATAGGGATGGACATTTTTGGAAACCACTGAATTCGGATTCAGGAAAATTTATTTTGACTTTAAAATGTGCAGAAATGGTTTCTGTGCACATTGGTGAAATCAGTTCATCAATCGGAGTCACGATGAATTTTATATTAATTTCTGAACGAGCGGGCTTTGCTTGTCGGGCCCCAGCTTATGACTAATGGACCCTAAGGTGTTAGTGGCCTGCATTATAAATAAGTTATTTCAGTACAGAAATTACACACAACAGGTCATAATTTTGAGAGCAAATTTTCGAAACCCTCCTCTCTCTCAAAGCATTCGGCCGACCCCTCCCCCTCTGCCCGAGATTTTCCGGTCTGTGATTTTGAATTGCAGTCTGGAATAGCGAATCAGATTCGTTTATTCTCTTCGCAGAAAACTTCTGATAGATTTTCTAGTGCAATCTATCAGAGGGATTAAACCTCTGTTCGTGGACCTGATTGAAGGAGTTCATCGGTTCCAGGGAGAGACAACAAGAGCAGATAAAATCTGTTGGTGTCCATTAATCTCGTTGCGAGATTGGAGGTAAAATTTAATAACTGTTATTTAAATTTTACACACACAATAATTTAATCATTGAACGGTTGATACCCACAATATGGAATTGTTCCATAACAAAATTTTTAAACTTCCGCTGCACCGGGTATCAATCGTGATTGATCTGAGACCGCCAGTTTTCCAACAGTACGGGTATTAATCAGTTACCAGTTGTCAGCGAGTTTCCTGATGTATTCCCTGATGAGATTCCTGGTTTTCCTCCGGTGCGAGAGGTTGAATTTGGTATTGATTTAGTACCAGGAACTACGCCTATATACCGAGCACCTTATCGTCTGGCACCGTCAGAGATGAGGGAATTGAAACAGAAGTTACAAGATCTGCTTGATAAGGGATATATTCGTCCGAGTGTTTCTCCGTGGGGAGCACCTGTTTTGTTTGTCAAGAAGAAAGATGGATCGATGCGATTATGTATTGAATACAGGCAGTTGAATCGTGTCACCATCAAGAATAAGTATCCTTTGCCGCGGATTGATGATTTGTTCGATCAACTACAGGGTACTTCTGTTTACTCCAAGATAGATCTGAGATCTGGTTACCATCAGATGTGGGTACGAGACTCAGATATATCTACGACTGCTTTCAGGACCAGATACGGGCATTATGAATTTCTGGTGATGCCATTCGGTTTGACGAATGCACCGGCAGTCTTCATGAATCTGATGAATCAGATATTTCGAGAGTATCTGGATAGATTTGTCATCGTCTTCATTGATGATATTCTTGTCTATTCTCATGACAAGGATGAGCATGCACAGCATCTAAGGATTGTTTTACAGACATTACGAGATAAGCAGTTGTATGCGAAATTGAGCAAGTGTGAATTCTGGTTTGATCGGGTAGTGTTTTTCGGTCATGTGATTTCTAATGAAGGGATATCTGTTGATCCTAGTAAGATAGAGGCAGTGCTGAACTGGTCTCGTCCGACGACGGTTGCTGAGATTCTTAGTTTCTTGGGTCTAGCTGGATATTACCGTCGGTTCATCGAGAATTTTTCACAGTTGGCCAGGCCTTTGACTCAGCTTACTCGGAAAGATGTTTCCTTTATATGGTCCTCGGATTGTGAGGAGTCATTTCACGAGCTGCGTATACGTCTTCTTACTGCACCTGTGCTAGCTCTACTTCTAGATCAGGAGGTTATGTTGTCTATTCTGATGCCTCTGGTCAGGGGTTAGGATGTGTTTTGACACAGCATGGACATGTTATTGCATATGCTTCTCGACAGTTGAAGACGCATGAGAGTAATTATCCAGTACATGATCTCGAGTTAGCCGCCATTGTATTTGCGCTCAAGATTTGGAGACATTATCTTTTTGGTGAGAAATTTGAGATATTCACGGATCACAAGAGTCTGAAATATTTATTCACTCAGGCGGAGTTGAATATGCGACAGAGACGCTGGATGGATCTTCTGAAGGATTATGATTGTGAAATCAAATATCATCCAGGTTCTGTTAATCTTACTGCTGATGCCTTGAGTCGGCAGGTGAGACTTTCTGCACTTCAGACTAGTGAAGTATCTCATATGATTCAAGAGTGTTGTTCATTGAGTTTTACGCTCAAGCACAAGAAAGGGAGAAATGGGATTCGATTTTATACTATTCTATCTGAGCCAGCATTGTATTCTCGGATCAGAGATGCTCAGATATCTGATGTTAAGACTCAGCGTTTGGCACGTCTAGCCAATGGAATTAATACATCTGGATTCCATTTTCAGGCAGATGGTTTATTGTGCTTATCTAATCGAGTGGTTGTACCTAATGATGCGGAGCTCAGGAATAATATTCATTCTCAAGCTCACAGGAGTCGATTATCAGTTCATCCTGGTAGCATGAAAATGTATAAGGACTTGCGAACTAGATTCTGGTGGAAAGGAATGAAGAGGAGTGTGTATCAATTTGTTTCGAGATGTTTGGTTTGTCAACAGGTCAAGGCTGAACATCGACGACCAGGTGGATTACTGCAGAATCTTGAGATTCCCGAATGGAAGTGGGAGCACGTAACTATGGATTTTGTCACCCACTTACCTATGACATCACGTCAGTGTGATGCTATCTGGGTCATTGTTGACCGTTTGACGAAATCAGCACACTTTATTCCTTATAACCGGGAGTATTCTTATGATCGCATGCCACGTTTATACATCCAGGAGATAGTGCGATTACATGGGATTCCAGTGAGCATAGTTAATGATAGAGACCCGCGATTTACCTCACGTTTTTGGGGTAGTTTTCAGGAGGCGTTGGGTACCACTCTGAGTTTGAGCACTGCATATCATCCGGAGACTGACGGGCAGTCAGAGCGGACGATTCGTACGTTGGAGGATATGCTACGTTCTTCTGTCATGGATTTTGGCTTATCTTGGCAGGATCAGTTACCTTTGATCGAATTTGCCTACAATAACAGTTATCATCGTAGTATTGATATGGCACCTTTCGAGGCATTGTACGGTCGACGGTGTCGTACTCCGTTATTCTGGGATGAAGTCGGGGAATGACAAGTCGAAGGTCCTGAGTTGGTGCAGCAAATTGTAGACAAGGTAGATTTGATCAAGCATAGGATCAAATTTGCTCAAGATAGACAAGCCAGTTATGCTAATATTCGTCGCAGGCCACTTTAGTTTGAGCCTGGTGAATATGTGTTTCTTCGAGTATCACCTTTCAGGAAGGTGATGAGATTCGGCGTGAAAGGCAAGTTGTCTCCTCGTTTCATTGGCCTTTCCAGATACTTGAAAAGATCGGAGATGTTGCATATCGTTTGGCTTTACCGCCAAATATTTCCAGTATACATAATGTTTTTAATGTATCGTTACTTCGACAGTACATAGCTGATGAATCTCATGTGATTTAGTCTACTGATATTCAGCTAGAGTCAGATCTGTCTTTTGTTGAACGACCAATCCGTATCCTAGACAGGAAGGAGAAAGTTCTTCGGAACAAGACTATACCACTTGTGATGGTACAATGGCAGCGCCGAGGCGTTGAAGAAGCAACTTGGGAAACTGAAAGTCGTATGCAAGCGGAATATCCTGAGTTGTTTGCTTTGTACTTTTGATTTACCATGTAAGATGTAATTACAGTTGTTTTAATAAAACATGGTTTGATGTTTCATATTGTTATCTTGATTTTGTCTTTAGATGTTATTTCGCGGACGAAATATCTAAAGGTGAGGAGAATGTAGTAACTCAGATTCTATTTTAAGATAATAATATATTAAACATGATTAAGGGTTAGTAATTTCGGAGTGTTATTGGACTTCAGAAGAGATTATGGGCTTTTGACTTTGGGCCGGATCGGAAGCTCCGAACCCAGATCGGAAGTTTCGATCCTAGCCACTTCGGAAGCTCATCGGAAGCACAGAGATCGGAAGCTCCGATCCTGGAACGGAAGTTCCGATCTCCAGCTGCCAGCAATGTTCGATGACTCAGCCGCGAGTTTTGACAAGTGTTGAACGTAGAGCAGATCGGAAGCTCCGATTGCCCGATCGGAAGTTCCGATCCTGGCGTGTCTTGCATGCACGCAATGAGCTGGATCGGAAGCTCCGATCCTGAAATCGGAAGTTCCGATCCTGGCCGGGAATTTTGCCTATAAATAGGGCTCGTTCGATTTCATTTTGAAATACGAATTCACGAATTTCCTTCTACAGTTATATAGTGTGAGATATACACTTGAGGGCCCTATCGATTATAATAGAGGTTTTGGAATAACCAAGGTGTGGTTATAGTCATCCGGGACTAGCGACTCCAAAGGGCTAACTACGGACGAAGGTATGGTCCGGGAATCTATTTAAGTTTTGGGAGTACTTATTAGCTTAGTTAAGGCTTATAGAATTTATGTAGTGATACGGTGAACTTTTGAATATTGTCTTGGAACCTAGGATCATATTATACTTGAACTAGCCTAGAGGTACGTACACATTGACTGAGATTGCCAGCGAGTATACATGTTTATATGTTGAATTTATTTGGCATTATTATATGGCATGATATATGATTTACCGCTTTCTATATTCATATGTCATGTGCATATACACGTTGAGCCTATACCTTGTTATACCTGACTATAGAGCCGCTCAGCTCTATACTCGATAGTCTGTCACTAAGAGTACAGCGACGGCGGGGGCATTTATGTCTGTCTACTCTGGTGTACTAGACGAGTGTGATTGCACCCAGAGGTTGATCCGTGCGGTGGCAGCACTCATGTGGCGCCGGTACTGAGCATGACTTTTCAGATGACCCTGTACCAGTCATCATGTTGCATGCATTATATACATATGTTTACTCATGTCTATGTACTGGGCGTTAGCGCTCACGTCCTAGTTGTTATCTTGGACACCCTATTCCATGGGGCAGGTCGCAGGATGGACGGAGCCCGTAGTTCGAGGCAGGACTAGGGAGCCGGATCTTTTCAGGGGAATTTATACAGCAAGATTTTTTTTAGCTGTATAATGTTTACTGTTTAAGTATTTCGATTTGGTTGTATCACTACAGATTTAAGCCTGGATTATGTTACTAAGCTGATATGTAAATTATGATTATGTTTCCGCACGTTTTTACTTTGTTAAGTATTTTTCTGTATTAAGTTTAATGCATGCTATTAGTTGCCAGTTAATAGGTGATTCCATGCATGGTCACTATAGGTAAGACCCAGTTAAGGCTCGGGAATGGTTCCAGAGTTGAAGCCATAGTTGTGGGAAATGTTTGTTTAATTTTGCAAAACAATTTTAACATATTTTTAAGAGATGTTTTATTTGTGCCAGATTTGATTAAAAACATTATTTCTATGCTTGATAGAGATGGTTCTTCTTGCAATTTTGTGAATGGGATTTGAAATATTTACAAGAATGAATGTTTTGATTGGAAATGTACAACTTGAAACGATCTATATAACTTGAAATTAAAAGATGTTCCAGTTAATTATGTTGATAAACCGGCAACAACAATAAAAAGAAAAAATGATAGAGAAAACCCGGCAAACCTTTGGTATGCGAGGCTAGGTCATATTTCCTCAAGAAGGATGAACAAGTTAGTGGGAAATGGCATGTTTGATATGTATAATATTAACTCTCTACCAACTTGTGAGTCCTGTCTAAAAGGAAAAATGACTAAATCTTCTTTCAAAGGAGAACCTGAGCGTAGTCAAAATCTGTTGGATTTGATCCATACAGATGTTTGTGGCCCATTTAGTATTGATACTAAATTTGGTCACACCTACTTCATTACATTTACTGATGATTATTCTAGGTACGGGTATTTATATTTGATGAAATATAAGTCTGAATCATTTGAAAATTTCAAAGAATTCAAGGCTGAAGTAGAAAACAAACTAGGTAAGAGTATTAAAACACTTCGATCGGATCGAGGTGGAGAATACTTAAGTACCGAGTTTTTGGGCTATCTAAAAGAGAATGAGATTCTCTCTCAGTGGACTCCTCCTATGACACCTCAATTAAATGGTGTTTCGGAGCGTCGCAATCGAACTTTGTTGGATATGGTTCGATCTATGATGAGCTTCACTGAGCTCCCACCTTCGTTTTGGGGCTATGCACTTGAAACGGCGGTATTGTTGTTAAACAATGTCCACACTAAAGCAGTGAATAAAACTCCATATGAATTATGGAATGGCAAAACTCCTAAGTATTCGTACTTGAGGATTTGAGGATGTCCTGCTTACTCACAGACAGTGGGAGATAAGTTGGATAGTCGATCCACCTTATTTATTTTGTAGGGTATCCAAAGAATTCAATCAGATATTATTTCTATCATCCTTCTGAAACAAAAGTGTTTGTTTCAAATAATGCCACCTTCATGGAGAAGGAGTTCTTACTTGATAAGAAAGGAAAGATGATGGAACTCAAAGAAATTTGAGAAGAACCCGAGATACAAAATAACGATCCCATACCTCAGGAACCATTAATTGACACGACACCTCTTAGAAGATCCAAAAGGACTTCTAGACCTCCTATTCGATATGACCTTCTTTTTGAAGGGGATCAAAGTGAACCCGACATTGGATGTGATCCAAGAAACTTCAAGAAAGCAATTTATGATGCTGATTCGAAATTATGGCTTGAAGCTATGCAGTCTGAAATAGACTCCATGCATGAAAATGAAGTTTGGTCTTTAATAGATCCTCCCGATGGAATTATTCCTATAGGGTGTAAATTGATCTACAAAAGAAAACTTGGGCCTGATGGTAAGGTACTGACCTACAAGACACGATTGGTAGCAAAAGGTTATACTCAAAGACAAGGTGTTGACTATGATAAAAATTTTTCACCAGTCGTAATGTTCAAGTCCATAGCAGCTTGGTATGGCTATGAGATATGGAAAATGGATGTGAAGACTGCATTTCTTAATGAAAACATTAAGGAAGAGATCTATATGATGCAGCCCGAAGGATTCACATCCATGAGAAGCGAGCATAAGGTATGCAAGCTTCAGAGATCAATTTATGGTCTCAAACAAGCATCAAGAAGTTGGAACCAGAAATTTGATGAAACAATAAAGGACTTTAGTTTCATCAAGAACCCGGAGGAACCGTGCGTATACAAGAAAGTGGTTAAGGATGCTGTGACATTCTTAGTACTTTACGTTGATGACATCCTACTAATTGGGAATGATGTAGGGATGTTGCAGTCAACAAAGATATGGTTATCAGGTAGATTCTCGATAAAAGACTTGGGTGAGGCGTCCTATATTCTAGGCATACAGATCTATAGAGATAGATCTAAGAGAATGATAGGACTCACTCAAGCAACCTACATCGACACCATATTGAAAAGGTTTTCTATGGATGAGTCCAAAAAAGGACATTTACCTATGTGCCATAGAGTTTCTCTATCCAAGTCTATGTCTCCCAAGACTGACGAAGAGAT
Source organism: Henckelia pumila (assembly GCF_033568475.1). Lineage (NCBI taxonomy): Eukaryota > Viridiplantae > Streptophyta > Magnoliopsida > Lamiales > Gesneriaceae > Henckelia > Henckelia pumila. The sequence goes on from NC_133122.1 coordinate 35,963,684, forward strand.
AGAGAAAATGACACACATACCATATGCGTCAGCCATAGGGAGTATCATGTATGGGATGATATCTACCAGATCGGATGTGGCCTATGCTCTGAGTGTCACGAGCAGATATCAAGCTAACCCCGGTCAAATGCATTGAAAATCTGTGAAGGATATTCTTAAGTACTTAAGAAGGACTAAGAATGTATTCATGGTTTATGGTGGAAGAGAATTGAAATTGGAAGGCTATACCGACTCTAGCTTCCAAAGTGACGTGGATGACTCGAAATCAACCTCTGAATTTGTATTCGTGCTCAATGGCGGTGATGTCTCTTGGAAGAGTTCCAAGCAGGACACCACAGCGGATTCCACCACTGAGGCAGAATACATTGCAGCATCAGCTGCTGCTAAAGAGGCCGTTTGGATGAGGAATTTCGTCCAAGAGTTGGGCGTAATTCCTGAAGCTGTTGGTCCAGTCCCAGTGTACTGTGATAACACTGGTGTCATTGCTCAGGCAAATGAACCAAGGTCTCATCAAAGATCCAAACACATACTGAGGAAATACCACATCATCCGGGAGATCGTGGAAAGAGGAGACATCACTGTCGAGAGAGTGGCCTCTGCAGACAATATCGCTGATCCACTTACTAAGCCCTTGCCAGGAGCATTATTTGACAAACATCGCAAAGCAATGGGACTACGTAGTATGACTAGTTGGCTTTAGGGCAAGTGGGAGATTGAAAGAGTGGGTGCCCGGTTAGCCAACTTATGGCTAAGGGTTTTTGTGACTCTATGTGTAAACAATCTTTGTTTAATATAATTTACACTTTTATATTGGCATTTACTTTATCTTTTATCATATTATTATGTTGTGACGTACTATACGATGTTTAGATAAAGACCTTGAATATACTAGAGTGCATGTAAGATGTGATAGTAGAATTGAATGACTATCATTAAACACATCTTATAATCACTGTATATTCTAAACAGTTCCTAGTCAATTGAGCCGTCCTCTAATAAGGATAAGGATCGCTCGAGATTGAGACTAGCATTTGCGATGCCTAGTACCACGTTTCATTGGTATAAATATAGAGATGTTCGAAGCATGCAAATGGATATTTATTTGATGGATGATCGAACTACCCTATTCGAACTTTCCAAGTGGTTATCATTAATTGAGTGGATAAGTCCGCGGTTTTGGTTGTACACCATTAGTCCTTACTACTTGAAATATCATGGAGACTCTATATGTTAGTACTGTACTTTGACTCGTTTACCGACTCTATGAGGGTCATCAGGTGTCGAGATTGGGTACAATTACAACACATATAGGAGTCGATGCTTTGTTTTCAAGGATTCACCACACGCTTGCGAGTGTGGATATCCTATGCGATCTGAGAAGATATTAGTGTGACAAATCTCTGGCCAGAGTACATGATGTGCTTTAGGTTACTTGGTTTTCTAGTAGCACATGCGATGTCACTATTTAATCTTCAAGATGTATTGCATAGTTATCGAATCTCGAACGACTCTCGATGTACCAATGGTTGTTGATTCGATCGGGATATATGGATGAAGGGACCGTACTGTACGCTAACCAAAACCTACTGGTTCTTGCAGGCACTATCAGTGATACCTAGGGAATCATGGGGCGATGTTGCTAGGCGCTCTTACCATGATTCGATGGGTAAGTCAGAAATTATTGTTTCGAGTCACAAGGAGTTGTGAGCCCATGGCTAGCTGTATCCCTGAACCATTGAAGGTTATACAAGTAATGGATTACTAATCCCCGTTGAGATAGTTAAATTTAAAGAGTTAAATTTAGCGAAAGAGAATTTGAACTTCTTAAGTAAAGGGAGTGGAATTTCCTAAAATGACATAGAGATGGACATTTTTGGAAATCACTGAATTCGAATTCAGAAAACTTATCTTGACTTTAAAAAGGTGCAGAAATGGTTTCTGTGCACATTGGTGAAATTAGTTTATCAATCGGAGTCATGATAAATTTTATATTAATTTCTATAATAACAGGCTTGGTTTGTTGGGCTTAAGTTATGACTAATGGGCCCTAAGGAGTTAGTGTCCTATTAGACATATAATTTAATCCAGTACAGAAATTATATATAGTAGATGTAGGGGATTTCAAATAAAGACAATTCATTCCAAGTTGGAATTTTCGAAAATACTACTACACACACATCTACAGTTTTCGGAAAAATCCTAGAACAGTTCTAAGGAGATTTTCGAATTCCGTCTTCCTTTTTGAGAGAATTCAGTCTGTGATTTTTCTGAAAAATTACATTCCGAATTGACAGATCAAATCTGTAAATCTCTTCGATAAACATCTGATTGATTTCTAGTGCAATCAATCAGAGGGTTTTAGTTTTCTATTCGTGGACCTAATTCAGGAGTTGATCGAGCGAGTCATCAGTTCCTGGAATTTACAACAAGAGCAGATTTAATCTGTTGGAGTCCATAGATCAAGCCATAGCTTGATCAAGAGGTAAAATTATAATTGTTATTATTATTTTACTTGTTTATTTTAATCATAAGGATTTGATACCCATGATCTGGAATCGTTCCAGATCAGAAAATAAAATTTTTTAAACTTCCGCTGCTCCGGCTATCGGATCTGACTGATCTGAATACGTGTTCCAACATGTTAATCATTACTAACCGTTCATTCATGAGGACGATTTCTCTTAGATATCCAGTTGTTCCAGTCTTCGATTTCTGAAAATGACGAAGTCGCCAAACGATTTTAGGAAAACCAATTATATCTGCAGAGTGTTTAGAGTGTTAAGTATTACATGAATAAGTGTTTGAAATAACAGTGTAAAATTCAGCTTACGTTGGTCTTCGTTTCCATTAATCGCAGGAGTAATTTCATCAAATCTCTTGAAACATAAGTGCGTGAATCATTGTCCCCTACAAAAACACAGAACAGCCGTGAACAAACAGGTCTCCAAACACCAAGCAGTTATAAGAAACATGTTGATGATGCCCAATTCAGTTAAATGAAGTGATATTTAAAAGTATTGCGTACGATCATGTTTCGATAGAACAAATGACATTACGATGCTTTGTCGGAGTATATAATCAACATACCTGTTTGTCCATAAAGATTAACTTTCTGATGGTCAGCGAATTTTTCTTTGTTTTGGTTTCATAGCCTTGTCGAAGAATGAGAGCTTCGATGACTACATCCGTTTGATTTTCCTTCAGATATTTGATCATTACAATGTCGGTTGTTTCCATGTCAGATTATTTGCTATGAGAATTTCTGTTGAACGTTTCCATTTGCAAATCTTGCTTGCTTGCTTGCAATGCTTCGTGCTTCTTGTTGCTTTTAATTCCAAATTTTATTTGTTATAATTGTATTTGAACAGACATTCCTCAATTAATTCTACCAAATAAAGTATTATAAATTATAATTCATTTAGTCATACAAACTATCATCTTTTCCATAACCGTATCAAGTCTCTTGGTAGTGGGAACAGTTGAATTGCTTGAGTAAGTAACGCATCTATAAGAATTAATTAGAAAGGGCAATCATGAGTTTAATTGAAGAATGGCTTCTTTAAAAAAAAAAAAGTACAATATAAAAATATTATTATATGGATAAGATAGTGGAACCATATATTAGTTTTGGTAAATATGAATGCAAAGTTAAGTTTGAGTTTAGAAATGTAGAGATTATTGACATGCGCGTAATTCAATATTCAAAAATCACATTTATCCCCATATTTTTGGTTGAAAAGAAATAGACGAAAAAGAAATATATCAATTCTAATATTTTTACGGCAACAATTATTTTTGAATTTTCGTCATATTTTTTGAATTAAAAAAGCTACATTCATAATCTCTGCTATTGAAAAAATGGCTGTAAGTTCAATAATTATTCAATAATGGAAGTTTGATATTTGGTAAACAAGAATAAACTTGTAATGTATTTTTTTTTATAAAAAAAACATACGGAAATATAAAAATATCTTAAATTATTTTTAAGTAACTTAGATGTAATTGAAATTTTGTTCATGTAACAAATTATTTATTAGTATTTTTAAAATTATGCATACACACGTCGTTGCAGAAAATATTTTGGATAAAAAATATGGCTTTTTTAAAAAAAAAATGTGTAAATTTAATCTTCACTAAAAAAAAGGAATATGTATAAATACGTCGTTACAGTAAAATATTTTGGACAAAAAATAAGGGTTTTTTTTAAAAAAAAGTTGTATATTTAATTTAATTTTACTTTTGAAAAAAAAGAATGTAAAATTAAAGTAAAAGTTATTAACATATATTATAAAAAAAACACAACGACAAAATTAGGTTGACAAAAATACAGGTTAACCAAAAAAGAAATATTCCATTTGTTCTAATTATATAGTTCACGTTTTTTTTTTGTCACAAATATATAGTCATATACCATATTTAGTAATATTTTTTACACTCTTTTACTAATATACCCCTATTAACTACACTTTGAAAATTGTGCAATTATTTTTTTAATACGGGATAAAATAGGAAGTTTATATAAAAAAAAATTTCCAATAATTTTTTTTTAATTTGTGTGGAAAAAAAGTAGGATTAAATTTATGAGATGGAGAGAGTATATCAATTCGAATTTATTTACACCAACTATTATTTTTGGATTTTAATAATATATTTTGAAGTTAAAAAGTTACATTCAGAATCCCTGTTATTGAGAAAGTTGCAATAAGTTCAATAAATATTCATTAATGGAAGGTTGATAGTAGATAAAAGTATAAAACACGAAGGAAATTTTAACTTATTATTTTAAAAAAACATATAAAGAAAATATAATAGTTTTTCTCTGAAATTTTCAGTATAAATTTTATTTATAAAAATAAATATTTTTTTTAGTAAAATGGAGCGTAAATTTCATTATTCTTTTAATTTTAAAAATGTATTGTAAAATAAAATTGTTCATTTACGTGATCTATGATTAGATACAGATTGCTAACATCACTGTTTCAAATTTTTTTAACATCACAAATCTTTAAAAAATTTTAAAATTATATGCTCACGCAACGAGCATTCAAAGTAATAAACAAAAAAGAAATAGATTAATTTGTACAACTGTTATTTCAAATTTTTCATGATCTATTTTGAAGTTGTAAAGTTATATTAACAATACTCGTTAGTGTAAAAGTAACCATACGTTCAATGAATATTCATTAATGGAAGCTCAATAGCATATAAAAGACAGAAGTACATGGTATGTATTTATAAAATCAAGTTTTCAGAAATTTATTTCAAAACATTAGATAATATTAAAAATTTTAAATTATTTCAATTAAATATATATAATATTAATATAATATATTATAGATACTTTTATTAAAAAATGAAGTGTAAATTTAATGATTAGTTTTTAAAAAATGGACTGTAATATAAAAATATTTATTATATGATCTATGATCAGATATAGTTTGTTTCAATCATTGTGAAATTATTTAAATATTAATAATCTAAAAATTATTTGTTGACACTTTTGGTATTTAAAGTAACAAACAAAAAATATATATCATTTTAAATTTTTTAATGAAAACAGGTATTTTTAATTGTTCATGATATATTTTGAAGTCAAAAGTTATATTCATAACTCTAGTATGAAATTTTATTTTTAAAAAAATTGAGTGTAAATGTAATGATTCTTTAAATTAAAAAAAAAGGTGCAGTATGAAAATACTATATATGGATAAGAAAGTGACCATATATTAGTTTTCGTAAAGATAAATGCAAAGTTAAGTTTGAGTTGAGAAATATTGAGATAATTGATATGCGCGCAATTCAATATTCGAAAATCATATTTGTTCCCATATTTTTGGTCGAAAAAAAATACACGAAAAATAAATATATCAATTCGAATATTTTTACGGCAACAATTATTTTTGAATTTTCATCATATCTTTTGAAGTTAAAAAGTTATATTCATAATCCCTGTTATTAAAAAATAGCTATAAGTTGAATAAGTACTCATTAATTGAAGGTTGATAACTAGTAAATAAACACAAAGAAACTTAAGTTTTTTTTTTAAAAAAAAGAAAATATAAAAATATTTTAAATTATTTTAATAAATTAGATGTATTCGTAATCTGTCATGTGACAAACTATGTATTAGTTTTTTTAAAAACTATTCATACATGTGTCAGTAAAAATAATGATATTGGACGAAAAGTAAAGCTTTTTGATAAAAATAGATCGTTAATTGATTGTTCCTTTTTAAGAAAAAATAGAGTGTCTTATAAAATTTTTATTTATTTTAAACTTATGAATCTTAAAATTTTAAAATGAATATGATCAGACTTTGATTATTCAAAGTAATAAACATAACAAGATTTAACGATCTTAATTTTTTTACAACGAAGCTTGCTTATAAATATTGCATGATATATTTCGAAGACATGATCAACATTAAAAAGGATTAAAATTTTTTATATTATTTTAAGTAAATAATTATAATATTAATAGAATAGATTATATATACTTTTATTTTTTACGTGATTTATGATAAGATATAGATTGTTTCGATAATTGTCAAACTTATGTAAATTAAATATTAATAATCCAAAAATTATTTGTTTACACTTTCGGTATTCGAAGTAACAAACAATCAATATATATCATTGTAAATTTCTTTATGAAAACGGATATTTTTAATTGTTCATCATATAATTTAAAGTTATATTCATAACACTCTTATCAAATTTTATTTTTAAAAAATTGAGTGTAAATGTAATGATTTCTTTAAATAAAAAAAAGAGTGCAATATAAAAATACTATTATACGGATAAGATAGTGGAGCTACAAATTAGTTTTGATAAAGATGCATGCAGTGTTTAGTTTGGATTGAGAGATTTGTTTTTAAAAAATCGATTATAATATAAAAATATTTGTTACGTGATCTATGATAAGATATAGATTGTTTCTATCATTGTGAAACTTATTTAAATATTAATAATCTAAAAATTATTTGTTTACACTTTTGGTATTAAAAGTAACAAACAAAAAATATACATCATTTTAATACTTTTTTATGAGTGATCTAAATAAAAAACCCGTCTCACATAATTGAACTGTGAGACATTATCATAGAAGTTTTATGAGATACCTTTTGGTTCTTGGAGAGTTGAGAATAATCAATTATATGAATTACGATTACAGACACCAGAAAAGGCATTCATGGAAGAGGAAAATGATCTTCCCTCCATTATGGATTCCTTCAGGTTGAATAAAGTGGTTGATTGATGCTGATCTTTTTGGAAGCTATTTTTCATTGAAGAGCAACAATTAGCATCCGAAGAATCCCTGTTTCCTTGTCAGTGCAATTACTTGACTTTGGCAGATGAGCGACAATAATGGTCCATCCCCAAATCCTGTCAAACTGAATATCAGAAACTCAATCTAATTTGGTGAAAGATGGACAAAAAACTCAAGATCCTAAATACAACAGTAGACAGAGATACGCAACAACATAAAAGTCCAAGAATTTGCAAAAAAGTAATTACATTGAAAACCAATCGATACATAGAGGAACAACCGAAGACTAAACCAGTTTACAATATAGTCGTAAAGTACAAGTTAACAAGAGACCATTGTGGCTTCAAATGAAAGAGTTTCAGTTTCAATCTACCGCCATCACTATATAGACAAGGAAAATAACTATGCCTGATCCTGTCGTCAAACTTCACATGGCAGATGAAGGAGAAACATCCGAAACGAAGGACGTGAATTACCAAGACAAACTTAACAATGCAAGTATATTTTTTACAGACGCTAACTCAAATAGATCGGCATAAGAAATAACCAACGTAAGCATTCGAACCACAACAAAATGGAAAGAAATATATTGTTCATTCAAAACCTTAATTAACAACCCAGGTCACAGCATGATGCCATAGGCAAAGCCAAAAACAAAGGCATAAAAAGATTATATTATATTAACGGGGAACAACATGCTTGCATAGACAAAATCATAAACCAAGCCACATAAGGTGGACTAAATCGATGTGCAGACACACTAAGAGTACTGAATCTTCAACTTCACAATACAATAACGATTCCAATGCCCATTGGTTCTCGTACGCACAGAAGTATGGATCGTTTCATTGAAGGTGAATTGCTGCAGGAAATAGCAAAATAGATACACATCTCTAGACTTTCACACGATAACAACATGCACGTAACAAACCGGCACGCAACTACAAGTGCGAAGGAAAAAAATTCGAGCCATATCGATGAGTGGAAAAAAATAATTAAGCAATTTACAGATACTATAAAACAGAGGTACATTTAAATACAATTGTTGAGGTATGTGGAGAGTCCATGATGAGCAAATGAGAGCAAATAAAATTAATGGAACTTAAATACACAAATCAATACGAAGAGCAGAAGAGAATGGTGAGCAAATGAAAAAAATAACATTTAAAGCAGTAAATCAATTAAGAGAGGCAGAAAACGGAAAGAAAATGAGCTTAATACACAAGTTATTTATGCCCGGTAAATCAATTAGGAGAGGCTGAAAAAGTAAAGAAAATGAGCTAAACACACAAGTTATTAATGAGGGCATAAAAGAAATTTCACAATGAAACCTACATAATTAATATATAATAATAAAAATAAAATAAAATAAAATAAAAATAAAATAAAATATAGATAATGATAAAAATAATAATAGAAATTTAATCATCATAGTCATAATCGTATATAAATATGTGATAGTAAAATAAAATAAATATGCAATAATTATAATATGTTATTGCATAACTGGTTATTTTAAATAATAGAAACCGCATCAAATCTGATACACAACGCATTGACCCGTAAGCCACAACCAAAAACTTGTGGCATCAACTAACAAGTTCTTATGGATATATTTAGATCAATCACCACAAAAACTTCTCATACTGAAAAATAATGTGTCCCTTTTCTGCACCCACCTATAAATTAGGCGCCATATTGTCCTTCCATTCGCACGGGTTCAGCCTCGTGGCCATACATGGGCTGTGGATATACCATCTGTTCAGTTATTTGAGGTTGATACACTCTCTGTTCAGTATAATTATTATCATAAGACATCGTCTGGGGAGCAGACAGAGGAGATGCCGGCAAAGCAGGATTTCTTGCTCCCTGTTCAGCCGTTTGAGGTGACCAAGCCATTCTTGCAGGAGCCCGGGCCCCTTGGAAAGGCCTCTGAGGTGGGAAATGACTTGAGTAGCTGTTCAAAATATTCTCAATCTCAACCCGCCGACCTTGTTTCTCAAAAAGGTCCAACAAAAAGTCTTTAAGTGACGCCGAAGTGCCAACACCATGGTTAGTCATCTCTCCGAGCACATTGGTAGTGGCATCATAATTACCTACCTCAACTAGCCCCCTTATCACTATATCATAGGTTGTTACATCTGGTTTTGGTTCTCGATCAGCCATTTTAGACAAAATGGGAATGCAATCGGAAGACTTGCCCTTCTCAATCAAGAAAGCGAACCACTTATTGGCATATTGTGGAATAACTCTCAATCCCAAATCAACCATCTTTGCATACTTCTCTAGCATATTTTCTACCCTATCCACCTTAATATATGCGTCAATCAATATTCTATACGTATTAACATCCGGAGACAATGACTTGTCACATAACTGCTTGTAGTATAGCTCTGCTTCATCCATCATTTCGAGCTCACACATTCTTAAAATCATATTATTAAAACCTGCCACATCCATCTGGAAAGGTTTCGACTTGACTCCCTTCCCGGATCTTTTGAAAACCTCTGTTGCCTCCTCAGCCTTCCCTTCCTTGAAGCACTCATTGACCATCATATTGAAAGTGTCAGAATTCACTGCCTGGAAAGTTGGTGGTGTGTGATCATCCAACATGTCATTGAACAAATCCCATGCTTCTTTATGTTTCTCATGCCTCAACAGCGTCTCCAAAAGAACATTTCTAGTGGCAGGCACCATCCTATAGTTCCGACCCATCAAATCCCTATAGGACTCCATAGCCTCTTTCGGCTTCCCCTGATTGAAAAACCAATCCATGAAAGTCGCATTCACGACCCCATCATAAACCGTGCACCGTTCCTTCAACTCATCAAACAACTCATTAGCCTTCTCTAAATTGCCCAAATTCAAGAAACCAAGAATCACATTATTATAAACCATCGAATCTGCACCATGACCCTTATTCAACATCTCACGAAGCAAACTTACTGCATCATTTATGCGATCTGCATCAATAAGCCCTTTTGTAAGATGGCGATAACTTACTGCGGACGGGCTGTATGGTGCATTTTTTATTATGGACTCATAAACTTTCAATGCTTCATCAACTTCATTTGACTCACAATGAGATACAATAAGATTATTATATGAAACAATATTTGGAATGATATTGAACTGCCGAAAAAAGTATTGAAACAATGCCTTCGCATCATTGTACCGCTTGGCACGATACATGGCTGCAATGATGGCATTGCAAGTGAAGACAGTCGGGCGGACCGATTGGAAAACAGACTGGCGAACAACATAGGAAGCTGAGTCAAGGTCACCAGCACGAATCAGGGACTGGACCCGATTGTGAAGATTGAGGCGATTCCCCACCAGAGCAGATGTGGAATCGGGTAGCTTAGGCTTGTCAGGATCGTTGGCATTGGGTGGGGCGTAGGTGGGGTTGGGGCGAAGGGCATAGAGAGGAGGCTCAATTCTAAGGCGGCGCTTGCGGCGCCGGCGCTCCGCCGCCGCCTCCTCTGCGGATGAGAATCCATAAGATCGCACAGGGACAGAAGGCGGTGCAGAGGAGGACGCAGGATTAACGGGATGATTATTAGGACTCGAAATTGTGGGTTGAAAATGATTGGAAAATTTGAAGCTGTACTGAAAATTTGGCGAATCCCCGGCGGAAGGTTGAAATTGCTGATTAGGATTGGACTCAAAGGGAGGGAGATGGGATTGAGGTGTGTCCGCCGTGGGAGAGTCCAAGTTGTTGTTTGGGTAGCCGGAATTTATGGGGTCGTGGTCATGGGGATTGGAAGCGCCGGCGGCGGAGATGGGGCCTTGGTAGGGAAAAGAAGCGGAGGAGGTGGTGTAACGGCGTGTAGAACGGCGGAGCAGGTGGATGAGGCGATTAGCCATGACTGGGAAATGAACACCGCTGTTACCTATTTCTTTCATATATACTCCTTGGCTAGGTCTACCAAAAAACCAATCGATTTTGTGAGACCGGGGACTAACTAGTAATTTCACACGAATGCTTCGGATTCCTTATTTTTTATTTTTATTTTTTGACGTAGGAGAACTCGCAGCTATCATCTTTAACTGCGCTCTGAATAAACCTCCGAAATAATAGACTGACTATAAACCACATTGGGAAAACCACATTGGGCAAACCCTAATTAATTTGTTAAAACTTTGACCCATCAAGATTCAATATGCATATGAACAATTTCGGCAAAAATCCTCTCGAAATTCAGCCAAAATCAACTCCAAATTCCATTTCTTTCTCCATGCTTCTGTTCTTGAAATAACTACAACTCCTTTCCATTTTCTATTAAAAAGGTAACTATCGAATTTGATTTTTTTAATATAAAATATACAAATCAAAATGCAATGTAAATTAATAACAACTTCAAAAAATGAATTAACTGGACGCTCTTTCTTTGTACGCCATCTTCTAGCATGCAGTGTCCCAGCGATATTCGATTGTGTTTCCAAAAGTTGATTTATTTTATTTTTTTTTTTTGCAACATTTTCATCATAACCAGGCCAACTATCGCATGACTGGTTTCAATTAAAGCAAAATCATCGACACCTTTTATGAATTTTTTTTCAATAAATTTAAGTTGAAGTTATTTTTCTTTTATCGTAAAGTGGATCGTTAGAGTTAATGAAATGTTAGTTAAAACGTATGACTCGATGGAGTTCAACAATATTATCGATGTATTCTTTATTTATCCTTACAAGTAGGTTTATAACAAAAACATCGGCAAGATATATAAGAATAAACATGTATTGTCTGAAGCAACACATTTAAAAGATTATGTTGAACTCAATCATTCATTAGTTTCATTACATCGAGTAATTAGTAACTCAACGAGATGATTAATGCTACGTTGTTAGTTAAGATGTTATATGTGTGCGTATTTATAAATATTTATGAGAAATATGTTAAATTAATTGTATTTTTAATTAAAATTTATTTGGTGATTAACAACGAAAATTTAATTATTTTAGCCCTTTCCAAAAGGTTATGTATTAAACATTTCACATTATAGCCTTGTTTATTGTAAAAATCCTAAAATATCCTTCTGATATAGATTAGGATACTTAAATTCTTTAATTATATGTTGTGCTTATTTGTTAACATTTTTTTACAAGAAATAAGATATGTTTTTTCATAGTGATAAAAAAAAATGTAAATTTATAATATGAAGTCCATGAATATTTAATTAATTTATTTTCTTAAAATTTCATTTTATTTTTGAAGTCTAATATGTATTCAATTATATATGGTACAAAATCATAATTTTCGCTTCCATATTTCAAATTATTCAAATTAATATTTCAATTTTAACTTTAGAGTACCAATTCACCAATTAATTTAGATGTTTAAAAAATTAATTTGATTATTATTAATTTGTTATGAATGATGTTATTTTTTTATTTAATTTGTTATTGTTAGTACTCTTTATCTTCATCAATATTTTATTTTTACTATATATTATTATTAGTTATTTTCTATTTAAAAATAAAAATAAATGAAAATTTTAACTCTGCACCATCTATCTTATATTGAAAATAAGAATTTGTCTTAATTAATTAATTAATTTTTATGAATGTACGGTCAAGGTGGGTTCGGGATTGGGCTGTACAGCCAAGGTGGATTCTGCAGGGAGCGCTGGTCGATGGAGAGGTGGAGCTGGGCGTGGGTTTGTATGGGTCAGATGAGCAGACAGGCGAATGATCAATGACACATGCAGGAGTCCTCCACGGGCATGCTTGGAGGCGCATCAAAGCAACGTCCGGCTTCAGAACTACTATTGGCAAACAGAAACGTAGACTCGACAAAGACAACATGACGAAAAACAAAGACTTTACCAAAAGATGGCTCGTAGTAGATATAGACGTTTTGCATAAAGGAATATCCAAGGAAGACACAAGGGGAGGACCCGTGTGTAAGATTATGATGAGAGTAGGGACGGAGCCAAGGATAATAGAGACAGCCAAAAATTCAAAGCTTGGATAGGTTGTGCGTGGTGGTGAGGAAACACTCAAATGAGGATTTATACGAAAGGTTGTGTTTGGGTAGATGATTGATGATATAAGTGGCAGTGGCAAAGGCAAAGGGTCAGAAATGAGCAGGGACGGACGCGTGCTGTAGAAGAGCAAGCTCGGTCTCCACAATATGACGGTGACAGCATTCAGAGAAGCCATTATGCTCAGTAGTATGAGGGAGAGTGGGAGACGTGAGAAATTCCATGTAGATAGGGGTGAGCAAAAAATCGGTTAAACCGAGAAAACCGACCAAAAATGACAGTTTGGTTTATTCGGTTCGGTTTATTCGGTTCCTCGGTTATTTTTTTGAAAATATCGGTTAATTCAGTTTAATCAGTTCGATTTAGTTTTTTTTAAAAAAAATCGGTTAAACCGATTAAACCGAAATTTGTTTATATAATTAAAAAAATATTGGGCCTCTAGTTGTTTATTTTTTGTATTGTAAGTATGTAACTACATATATCCAATCCTATTTGTATTATAACGTGGGCCATGCATTTACCATTATTTAGCCAGCTTGAGCCACTTGGGCCCATTAACTATTATTAATATATTTTTAAAAAAATATTATAGTATTTTGTGATAAATAAATTGTGTATTATACTATTATTAGTGTCAAATAAATTAAATACAGGTGAGGTGAATGTAAAATATCCGAACATAATATTAATTAGGTGATGTACTCAGATGGGTTTTACTATTTTTTTTTGAGTTAATGGGTTTTGACTAATTGCAGGGACTACAATGCTGAAAGTGTAATACAAAAGACCTTTAATTTTTAAAATACCTTTAATTTTTTTAAAACAAAAAACATGTAAATTTTTTAAAAAACAAATAAAAAATCGGTTATTTCGGTTTTTAATCGAAATAACTGATTTTTATCGGTTCGGTTTAGTCGGTTTTTATATGTAAATTTGGTCGGTTCGGTTTGTTAGAAAATAAAATCGGTCGGTTCGGTTTTGGCAAGTATCGGTTCGGTCGGTTTGGTTTGAACCGAATGCACACCCCTACATGTAGACTAAGAAATTCTTTGAGTGCAATAAATTCTCCACCATTGTCGGTATATAGAGTACGGATGACACAATTAAAGCGTCTCTCAATAAGAGACTTGAAACATTTAAAAATAGAAAAGACATACGATTTATGTTTGAGTGAATACAACCAGATATATTTGCTATAGTGATCAATAAATATAACATAGTATTTATACCCATCAATGGAGATAACCGGAGAGGTTCAGACATAAAAACAAATTAAATCAACAGGTAATTGTGAAGTAAGTGAGGAATCATGAAACGAAAGTTTGTGACTTTTATTGCATAGAAACGAATTACAATGAAATTACGAATGGAAGACGAACAGGACACGGACTTAGACACGACTAAATAATGTAAAACTCGAGTAAACGAGCGACCCAAACGACTATGCCAGGTAGGGAGAGACACGACAGACACAGAGAGTGCCAGTTGTGGAGAAGGCTGAGACACGGACCATGAGTATACACCGTCTTTAAGTGGACCCTGATGGAGAATAAATCCCGTGCGAGTATCCTTCACCTAAAAAGAAGAGGAGGAGAAAAAAACAATGAAATCATTTGTTTTACAAAGTTGAGAGACATATAACAGATTTTTGTTAATTGAAGAAACACAGATGGCGTTGGGAAACGATAGTGTAGAAGAGCTAAAGGGTGATATGAGACAACCTGTGTGAGTGATGGGAAGTTCAGTGCCATAATCAACAACAACATCATCAGAGCAAACATACGGGGTGTGTAGAGAGAGATTGAAGAGATCAGCAGTCACATGATGAGTGACGTCTAAGTCTATAAGAACCAGTCATACGGAGCGGGTGAGGCAGCAATGTAAGCGACGGCATAGGAAAGGTGCGGTCTAGGGACAGCGCGTGATTGGCCACCATGGGGCACAGTATGCGGGGCAGGCATAACTGAAATTTTGGATAGCGTCGAGCAGAGTAACCTTGGAGGCTGCAGAGCTGACAGCATCCCAAATACGGGCGTGAGGGGCGTTGGCCCTGCGCTTGGGCAGCCAGATGGAATGCTGACCGGGGAGACAAAGTGTCGCCGTGGCAAGGCAGCGCTGGTGAGTTTCCACCGGCATGTGTAGGAGGCGGGCGGTGGCCGGTGGAGGCAAAGTGTTGGGTTGGGTGGGCGGTTGCTGTAAGAGATAATTGGGATCCCTTTCGAGCAACGAGATGAGCTTCATGATTGATAGCATGAGCAAGTTCCTTGTAATCATCATCAAGGCCATGAAGGACTTTGATGATAAGATCTTCAATGTCAAGCGGCGCAGTCATGAGAGTCAGTTGATCAGCCTTGGATTTGAGAAACTGCATAAATTCAATGATAAATTGGGAGCCCTTTGCCGGATTCCAAAGTTGCATCTGCCTTAGGTGTTGGCAAGAGTGTTTTAGGCATCAGCGGAGGTGGTGGCAATGGAAATAAACGGAGTCAAGGAAGGAGACAGTAATCCAATGATGATATTCAGTATCAACTGGTCCTGGCAAATACAAGAGGTGTACGCAGGATTCAGAGAAGGGTTGGCGGAGGGGATGATGTATCTGGCTGGACAGGGGTGAGAGCTATCAATAAAGCCAAAGAGATCATGACCAGTGAGGAGGGTTATGAACTAGAGATGTCAAGAGAGATAATTGGATGAAGTTAGCTTCAAAGGCACATGAGCAGCAACATTGAAGGAGATCGGAGTATTGAGAGCGGCGGCCCTGGTGGTAGTAGCAGCCATAGTAGTGGCTGGAAAAAAAAAATTTGGTGAAGGTGGGTGGCGGCGGCGGCTCTTAGGTCTAGAATTAGTGGCTTAAGCCTTGGGCTCTAGATACCATGTAGAAGCGTATGGAGAGAATATAATTTCATATATTCAAGAAATAATGATACAATGTATATTTATATACAACCTAAAGAGATCAAAATAAAAGAAAATAAATATACAAAGATATATATATGCACAATATATTTAAAAATATATTTCAATAAAATTGATAAATAAAACTGTTTCATGAAATTAATAATATCCAAGATAAATATGAGTATATTCAAATTTCAAAGCTTTCTCATGATATGGATTTGTTTAGAGTTTGAATTTACAATCATGAAATTACGGCATAGCTAGTGTATGAAGTCAATAATAAGTCTTGAAATAATTAGTATAATCACTTGAAGTAACCCTAGTTCTGTTTTACGAAGTTAAATGATAAAATATAATTAAAAGATCATTATTTAGGCAAATCATGTGTTTAAGTGAGTTCAGAACCAATAAATCAACTTCGGACCCTCAACATTTTTTTATGCACATTATATTTTTATAACATTATTATCAGCTAATGTTAATTTCAAAAAATATTTTTTGTTTTCAAAAATGGTATATATATGTGTTGTACCGCTATCAGCTAAATATCCATCTTGATATTCTCTCATTAATCTTGAAGAAACCGCACTAATAACGTGTTATAAATTTAATAAAGAATTAGATAAAATATAGAATAGAATGAAAATAATTAGAGAATAAAAGAGAAAGAAGAATAAAAATATATGAGAATTCAATCATGTATCATTTCAAGTTTTCAACTACACACATCTATTTATCGAGTAGATTGATTAATTATTACATAAAAAGAATAGTACGATCAAATCAAGAACCTAAACATCATCTATATATAACACATTCTTTATTAATATTAGTCCTCGTGTGCATGCATTTTGCATGTTTATTATATCAATTTTTTTTTTAAAAAAAATAAGTACTCTTGATAAAAACAAAATTATAAATGAAAATTAAAAAATGATTTTTAGATGCAATCCCAACACTACCTATACCTTGTTTATGACCATTACCAATTAATTTCATTGAATACTCACACAAATGTTCCCATCCTCTAATTATTACAATCATTTCAAGTTTAGAAGCTCATTTTGAGCTTCTTCTCAATTATATTTTATTTTAAATTCAAAACTCTTTTATATGCATCTCAAAGTTTCAATGTCATTAATGTATATTCAAGTTCAACTCTCATAAGTCATAACCTCCAATTTTTCATTATAATATATATATATATATATATATATATATATATCATAAATCTATATATTGTATTTTTTTTAAAAAAAATATTAATGTATATAATGGGCATCTACGTTTATATGCCATATATACATCATTCTAATAACGACAAAAGTGTTACTAGGAAGGGGAAAAAAAATACCAAAATGTTCAGCATACTGAGTTTATTATACCTAAAATACCAAATTTAACAATATTTTCGTATATCGAATATTTTGGTACGTTACATTAAAGATACGAAATTTTTGATACGGTAACGATTTAAAATTTAGAAATGTCTTTATATAATGAAATATTGAAACAATATATTTACAAATACAAAATATATAATATATTTAAATGATAAAGTTATAATTAAAAATATAAAATGTTTTTTCAGTATAAAATGATATATAGATAATGTACTGAAATTTTAGCGTATCGCAAAATTTTGGTATCAGTAAGCTAGTTATAGATACCAAAAACTATGGAATACCGAGACTTGGTACATTGACATATTCGGTATGATATCGTTACATATTTTTTTATACCATAATTTTCGATATGATATTATATGGTATACCACCCCGAAGTGAAATAGTCCAAACTATAGAGAAATAAAAATAGATAAAGTATTAATAATAATAATCATCATCATGATGAAGATTTACTAACCCTACATTGAAATTAGTAATTTTTCTTTCGAGACTCATCCAATTCTAAAACATGAACAAAATGGAAAATTATATTTTTATTATGTATTTTTTATTTTTTTCACTTTGGTCATTTTAAACGTGGATTTGTATTTTTATCTTGTAACTTACTTGTTATATATATATATATATATATATATATATATATATATATATATATATATAAAGAAATCTTTTTGGTTTTATTAAAGATGAATTTGAATTTTTATTCATTTAACGTTACATGTCTTTTTTTTTGAGTTTTTTTTTACCAGAGTTCGTTGTGTCTACCGAAATTTTTTTATGTAACATATTGGATGCTTACATGAATTTTTTTAAAAAAACTTGTATGTGTTTCATTAGTTTTTTAGAATATTATACAGAAGAAAAGACGACTGACTTTGGTCAAAACATGTTATAAGCCACTCTAATAAAAATGAAAATTTATCACTAAAATGACCAAAAATAAAAACAAAAACAAAAACAAAAACAAAACAAAACAAAACATGAAAATTACGAGATTAAATATACAAATGCACTGTTCACATGACCAAAAATGGGGAAAAAATGTAGTAGGTTGTATCCTGTTTTAAGTTAATAAAATGTTAAACACAATTAATGTGTTACTATCTAAACAAATCAAATGTCTTATTTAAATTAAAATTTGAATTCCAAGCTTCAGATCCATCGAAGGTTTTGAAAGATCTGAAGTTCAGTTCGGAAGCTCCGAACTGGGCCTGGTAAAGTTAGGATGCAAGACGAGTCCTGAAGGTCTAAACTTTTCAGAAGAAAAATTTATGTTCTGATGTAGAAAACCAGTTTGGAAGGTCCGAATTGTGATCGAAACGTCCGATTCATAGCAAGATACATGGACCCAAGGGAGCGTTGTTCGGATGCAGGACGCGTGGCATAACGGAATGTCCGAAGCCTGATCGGAGATTCCGAAGCCAGCTGTCCATGAGGTGATCGGGTGTTGGTGACTCATCACTGCATGCAGAGTTTGGGTATGTACAAAGAAGAGTTTGGGTCATATGAACTCAGACACTCGAAAATGTGTCACGCATGTAGAGTTCGGAAAGTCTGAAATCGAGTTCGCAATGTCTGAACACGAGTTCGGAGCGTCCAAAATACGCCTATAAATAGGGCTCTGAGGCTTCATTTGAAAGGCACAATTCAAAGTTTTCCCTCTCCAATTCAGCCTATATATTGTAAGTTAACCATACAAGTAATGGTCGCGCATAGCAATACGCTGATATAACAAAAGAGTTGTACCTAGAATCTAGGACATTCAACATCAAAGGGCTAACGACGGATGCATGTTTGGTCTGAGAATGTTATGAGAAAATAGGAGTATCTATTATCTTAGTTATGACTTTTAGATCATGATTAGTGCTATGGTAATCACTTGACTTTGGGCTTGGACCTAGATCCTAATGTACTCGACTTGTTATATAGAGGTAAGTACTGACTGAGATTGTCGGTGAGTATGCATGTTTATATATATGTTGCATTTATGTGTTATAATATTTGTTTTATTGATTTAATTATATACATACTACACGCGCGCATACATGTTGAGTCGTATCTCATTCGAGATAGTCATTCTAGTAGGGTCGCTCAACCCTACACATGTATACACGATCTGAAATCGGGAGCTATTTTGATGGCGGAGACTGATGCTACGGTGATCTAGACAAGTGTATGAGCTACCCATTGGTTAGATTCTCATATGGTGTTATATACTCATTGGCGCCTAATCTGAGCAGAACTTGATAGTTGATCAGTCACCCAATCATCTCACGTTGCATGCATCAAATATATTTGTATACTCATACTTGTCTACTAGACATTAGTCGCTCACATCTTTTGTATTATCTAAGACACCCACCATTCAATGAGATAGGTCTCAGGTTGGACGGAGCAGGAGGTTCGAGGCAAGATTAAGTGCAGGGGCCAGAGACTAGTGAGGGTTTTGTTTGCTTACATAGGATACAGTATTTCAATATGGTTGTATAACTATATTTGGGTTGTAATACCGGTTGTATTTTTTGGTTTATGTTGTAAATATATTTTAAAATTTCCGCAAGAGTTGCCCTATTTAATTATTTTGCTATTAGTTAATTGCATGTAAGTTTGCAAGTCGGTAAATGATCCGAATAGCAAGAGTCACTACAAAAAAAACATGAACGCTACAAGATTAGAATTAAAATGTAAATTTATTTTTAGTGGAACGAAAAAAAAAATTAATACAAATTACAAAACCAAAAATATAATTAGTCTAGTACTAATGCACGCTTAAAATAAAAGCATGAACTAAAAGTAAATAAAATCTAAATTGAAGAAATATATAGCGAATATAGCATGTAGCTATAGGCATTGTTTGACGGTCTATGTCAAAAGTAAAATGAATACCAAAGCAACAAAATTTAATAACATTTGCAAATACGTGCATTTGACCAAGGCACGTACGAGTTCACCCCGAACAAATTAACTTGATTCGCTTGCACTCATACATAACATTACAACCAATGTTACATCCGAGTACTGCATTAATCCAATTAAGCAAATTAAAAGAAACTTCTCATATAAACAAAAAAATTAGCAATTTTGTGTACGCTAATTCATACATAAAATGCACGCACCTATATATATATATTTCGATCGATCCTTAATTATATTCAAATAGGAACCAAAGTCTCGATGAATGGATAAGCATGGTTATGTTGATAATGCAATCGACCATGTTTGTAGAACTCCTTGGTGGGCAAATGATGAAAAATATCCTTGAAATATCCATCACAAAACCTATAAAAAACTATCTTATCCCACATCAAAAACAACACCGCCGAGTCTTCTTCCGTATCCCCCCCTAGTCTAGCAATACACAACACAGCTACTTGCGCCTCTTGAAATTTTGTAAAAAGGGGACTCAAATTCATCACCTTGTGCTTCTCAAACCATGCTAAATCATTCAGCAACACCGAAACCTTCAAGCTCATCATCTTGTCCATCGCTCGAGAATACAAAGAAACATAATGCAAGTTTCCGTCGGATTCCATCACGTAGTTCTTCCGACTTCCGGTGTTGCATCTTTTATGCGTCACCACTCTTTTAGGTGTCCCCACGATCCCCGTCTCAAGATCGAGGTAATACGATTTCCCGTTCATGTCTCTCCTTATCCAGTATATTCCGTTGTTCCAGAAAATCCCGTTGAAGAAATTGGCATCGTGTATGGAAGTGAACGGTTTCTTCAAGCACGTCCATGAACGGGTTTGGGAATCATAAATTTCAATCCAGTACAGAGACAACGAATGCTTCTTGTCACGCTGCTTGATGGAGATAACTTTATAGAAGGGAGATACCGCGGGATCAAAAGCCAAGCAAAGGCCTGAAATACTCCCCATGATCAAGATGTCTCTTGATTCAGCGGTGGTGGGATTGTATACAGAGTAATTTTTTGCTCCGTAAAGAGTTTTTCTTGTCTCCAGCAAGAGTAATCCGTGACAAGATTGCAATATTTTTGAGTAGGGGAAACGAAATTCGAATGGCCGAAAGATTTCGAGGCCCGGGCAGAAGTAGAAAAAACATCTGGGGTTCGCGCGGATTATGAAAGAAGTGGGTGGGTTGTGGCGGCGGCGGTGGTGGAGTGCATGCATGAGGCGAAACTGTTTGTCGGAGACGAGGGATTGCCATCGTTTGGAGACTAATTTGATGATGCTGACGAGGAGTTTTGCGGGGACGAAGAGTAGAATCGTCGACATTAAATCGTCGTCGTCGAAGACTAGGTCGACGGACGACGGGACTCGGGATCTTTTGTCGGCCATGATATATAAAGAGAGAGAGATTATTGTGCTGATAATTTGTTTCTGTGAAGACAGACGGTGTTTTATGCGGAGAAAATTAACGTTTTCAGTTATGAAAGGAACGCATATTCCTTAAATCTTTTCTATTTTAAAAAATTAAATTTGGTCTTTTGTCTTTCTTTTATCACAAGTTTTAAATCGTTTATCTTCTTATTTATTTAGATTTGAGATATGGTTAATTTTAATATTTATTCATTATCTCATCTATAATGATTTGTTTCCTTTGTATTGTAGATTTGAATTAATAAAAAAAAACAATATCTAAAATTATATGTCTACAAGTAAACATCTATAAGAAATGATTCTCTAATCTTATTTAAGAAGGACAATAGACCGACCAAGATATAGAGTGAGACCGATTGAGTGAGCTAAAAGGCGATAACAAATCAGAAGATTTTCTGAAGTGGATTTTGGGTCGTGAGTACTTGATTGCCTTGAAGAATTGAAGATCACTCGAAGATCAAAGATTGAAGAGTGTTGTTGCATCAAGATTTTTCTCCTTGCTTCGTTTTTTATTTATTCTATTTCACATAGAATTTTTAGGAGAACTTTTATTGTGTATTTTCTCACTTGTGTTGAGAAATTGGTTTTTACAATAATCACTAGTTTTAGGGTTTGTAAAATTTTTTGATTATTTTCTAGTGAAAGTTTTGTCATAAGGCGCTGCAAGAGTATTTTATACTCTTGCTTAAAATATTTGAGTCTATTTATTTGATTGCTTGTTTATTATACTCACGCTTAAATTATATTCCGCTGCAAATTACTCAAGATATTATTGTAGGTGTTGTCAACACATAATACCTAAAACTGTTTATGTGCAACCTTTATTTCCTTTCAAGTGGCATCAGAGACATATTCTTGATACACTAAGAACTGATCCTGGTTTGTTTATTTTATTACAGGGAATAAGATGGACTCATCGTCTGTTGCGAACTCATTTTTGAAACCTCCGATTCTAGATGACACGAATTATGCATTGTGGAAGACAAGGATGCGATACACTATCAAAGCGATGGATGTTCGTGCATGGCAAAGTATTCTTACTGGTTGGAATCCTCCAAAGATGCTAGATCAAGATGGAGAATACATTCTCAAGCCACAAGAAACTTGGACCGCTGAAAAAACACAAAGTTCAAGCTACAATACTAAATCAATCAATGCAATTTTTTCATCTGTGGATATGAGAATGTTTGGAATCATAGCTGACTGCACAGTTGCAAAAGATGCATGGGATGCTCTTCTAGAACACTGTGAAGGAACTAATAGTGTGAGAAGAACAAGACTGAGATTGTTAAACGCAAAATTTGAGAATATCAGGATGGATGAGAATGAGATTATTGCTGATTATGATTAAAAAAAAAAAAAAGTTAGGGAGATAGCTACAGAGGCGCATGCTCTTGGAGGACCTATTTCTAGTGAGAATATGGTGAACAAAGTTCTTCGGTCTTTGCCAAAGAGATTCAATGGGAAGATTTGGGCGCTTGAGGAGGTAAAAGACACCTCAAAGATGAAGATGATTGAACTGATTAGTATCCTTCAAGTCTTTGAGATGAACTCTACAGCACAAGAGAAGTATAAAGGGAAATCAATAGCACTTCAAGCTTCAAAGCCCTCATACGAGGAATATGTTTAATTCCATCAAGAAGTTCAGCAGTCTGATCTAGAGGATGATTCAATCTCTCTCATGACTAAAAATTCAATGATTATCTGAAGAAGATGAAAGAGACCAGAAAGACGGATCAAAATCTCAAGGCTCCATTGTTCTCTAACAAGCCTCTGAGAATTACTGGACCAGAACAGTCACCAAGGAAGCTTACTGATACTCCTAAGCCTCGAATGATGTTGGAAGGAAAGAAGAAATTAGTTCCAAAGAAGTTAGACACGGTACAATGTCATGCTTGTCAAGGCTTTGGACATTATGCAAATGAATATACTGACATTCTTAAGAAAGGTATGAATACGTCTTTAAGTGATGAAGAGTCTGATGAAGAAGAACAAGAAGATGAAGAAAGCCACACTGCCGTATCTGCCCTACTGGAAAGCAAGAAGAAGTTTCAAGTCAATCCTTTAGGTGTTGCCGCAGCTGGTCGTAACACCTCCCAAAGGTCAGTTTGTTTAAATTCTTCCATTACTGATAATGTGTGTAATAATGATTCAGGTGATGATATTATATCCATGGAAAAAACTCAGATGATTTTTGAAGAGTTACATGCTGATTGGATTGAAAGGAATAAGATGAATATTATTCTTTCAAAAGAAAATTCTGAACTAAAGGCTGATATGTCAAGGCTTGAAGTTATGCTGAGTAAGAAAGATATCTAATTGAGTCAAGTGAAAGAAGAATTCGGAAGAGCAAAAGCTACATTGGCCAAGTTTAATTCAAGCACTATCAAGCTTGATTCACTACTCATGATGGAAAGAGATGGTACGACTGGTTTAGGTTTTGAAAATAGCGAATTTGAGGTTGATGAAAGCTCAAAAGGCCATGGTTTGTCAAGAAAAGCTGTACTGAAAGCTCAACCAAAAAGGCCTTACCAATTGTTCCTCCGAAACCAAAGCCACATCATACTACTCCTTATGTGTCTAGAAGGAAACGTAAGTATATTTGTCACTATTGTCATAGACCTGGTCATATTAAACCATATTGTTTTAAGTTACAGGAAGACGACAGACATAGATCTGCATCGAAGGTATTGCCTATGGTGTTGCCAATACCCTCCCACAACATCTACAGAAACAGATCTACTGTAAAAAAAGGTTTGGGTACCAAAAGCTGATATTCACTGTTATATGATTTATACTGCTTTGAGAACTAATGTTTCAGGTGCTTGGTACTTTGATAACGGTAGCTAACGTCATATGGCAGGTTCCAAGAAGTTTCTCATTGATTATGTTGAACAGAAAAGTGAAAAAGTAACCTATGGAGGAGGTTCAAAGGGAAACATTTGTTGGAAAAGGAACTCTGAATGTTGTTGGATTTTCTAAGCTTCGCAATGTGCTTCATGTTGAAGGATTGACCGCAAATCTAATAAGCATAAGCCAAATTTGTGATGATATTTTACATGTGCAATTTGATAAGAAAATGTGCAAAGTATTTGATAATTCAAATTTGTGTGTCATGACAGGTACCAGGTCATCTGACAATTGCTATCAACTTAGAGAAGAGATGGCTTGTAGACACACAAAAGTGACTGAATTTGACATATGACATCAAAAATTGGGTCATGATAATTTCAAAATTCTAAAGAACTTGAGTAAGTTAGATACTGTCAGAGGTATGCCTAACTTAAAATCTGGTGTTCCATTTATGTGTGAAGCATGTCAAAAAGAGAAGCAGACTAGGGTGTCACACGAGATGTTGCCAACATCTGTGACAACACGTTGCCTTGAGCTTGTACATATGGACTTGATGGGTCCAATGGATGTTGAAAGCTTTGGTAGTAAGAAATATTTTTTTGTTTGTGTGGATGATTTTTCACGATATACTTGGGTAAATTTTTTGAGAGAAAAATCAAACACATTTGAGGTATTCAAGAAACTGCTCACTAAGATTTCGAATCTTCACAATCTGAAGGTAATCCGTATTCGCACTGATCATGGTAAGGAGTTCGAAAACTCTTATTTTGCTAGTTTGTATGATAAAAAGGGTATTTCTCATGAATTTTCTGCTCCTAAAACTCCACAACAAAATGAAATTGCTGAAAGGAAAAATAGAACTTTGCAAAAAATGGCAAGAGTGATGTTGAGTTCAAAGAATATTTCAAAACGTTTTTGGGCAGAAGCCTTGAATACTGCATGTCATATTTCAAATAGAGTTTATTTGAGGAATGGTACTACTATGACATCCTATGAAATTCTTATGGGAAAGAGACCAAACCTTAAATATTTTCATGTTTTTGGATGTGTATGTTACGTTTTGAATGATAGAGATCATCTTGCTAAGTTTGATGCAAAAAGTGATAAGTGTATGTGTCACGCCCCGATCCCGGGGTCGGGTGACACCGCCATTGCTTTCAAATAAAATTCGAAAACAACCACGCTCTTAATACAGTATATGTAAACCAGTATTTTCTCATAAATAAAAGCTCCAAAAACATTGTCTTTACAACTCGTTAACCCAAAAACTAATACATAATTGCGGAAGCGACTAAAAGACTTAAATATCAAAATATTAAATGCAACAATCCCTAAAAAAATAACAAAATTAAATCCTAAAGTTCATTCTTTCACCAACCCCAAAACTGGTCTTGTTCTCGATCTTCTAATTCTTCTTCTGTATCATCTGGGAGGGAAAAGGTAAGGGTTGAGTGTTTTGAGAAACACTCAGCAAGTGGGGGCCGATCGATCATACCAAAATATATATTTAGATATATTCATTTGAGAAAACTCATACTTGGATTTCAATCATGTCATATTTCAAAACATATTATCTCATAACATGTCTCATCATAACATAACATAAACATCATCATCATAACAAAATCAACATGATTTACATATTTTGGCCAGACACTGAAATTCATCTCATTAATCGTGGCTAACTGATCAGTCCCCTCTATGTAATTCCTCTAAGGGGTGAGGTCATAGAACTGTTATTATTACCCACCGTATCAGGGCCATAACATAACATGGTTCGGAAATTTCCTTTCCACTCATAATTTGAGTCCTAACAGTGCCAAAACATACTTTTAACAAATTTTCATCATGAACAATATTAAATAACAAAATTCCAACGATTAACATGAACGATCGAATTTTCAAAACATACATATAATTTTAAAACATAAGCCCACTTACCTTGGTACGCATGAGAAATCAAATAACTTGAAGGTGTACAACAACTCCGACAATTCCGAAAGAAAAGTTCAGAAATCACTTTCGAGAGAGCTTAATCCCTTGTCCAATAAGAACACTTTTTCCTTTATTTTATTCCTATCTCACGAAGGCCTATGACCAACCTACATATATTTTTCTTCTCTTAATTCTAATCACAATTCTCGAAAATGGATCTGACACAAATTGGAAACCTTAATTTCAAAAATAAAAAGAATAGTGGACAAATTGTTGACCGTAATGGCTAACTGCTTCTCAAAAATATAGAGTGAAAAATAGTATTTTTGTGTGAGATTTTTGAAGAGGTCTTGTGGCTTTATATAGGAAAGGTTGACGAGATATGGGGTTGAAAATAGAGTGATTTGTTGCTCCGATTACGGAAATAAAATCAGCTTGATAGATAATAAAAATTCTGTCAATAAATAAACTTGATTTAATTTCTGAAATAAGTTGATTTGTATCCAAGTTGTTCAATCTCAAAGAAAAGGAAAGATTACCTCTTCCAAGTTTGGGAGATCATTCCTAAATTGAAAAAAACTTGGAGGCCAAGTTTCGGGTTTTCACAGTATGTTCTTGGGATATTTATCAAATAGCCGAGCCTATCGGATGTATAACTTGAGAACAAGGACTATTTTTAAGTCTATTAATGTTTTATTTGATGATTTTGCAGATCTAAAGAAGAAAACAGCTCAGGATGAAGTTGATGAGATGCTTGATAATTATGAAAATTTAGATGTTGTCCATATTGTTACAACACCTCAGACAACACCTCCTGCAGAAATTCCAGAAACAAAAGTTGAGAAACCTACTGTTGAGAATACTGATGAGGACATTGAGGTGAATGAATTTGGAAAGAATATTCCAAGCAAAATTCAGAAGAATTATCCAACCTCACAAGTAATTGGAAATGTGCATGGAGACTTGCAAACTCGACGGAAAGAGAAAGTGGATTATCGAAAGATGGCAGGGTTGATGTGTATGAGTTCTACGTATTCTCAGGTAAGATCAGGGGCGGAGCCACCCCAAAGGCTGGGGTGGGCTCCGGCCCGGGGTTAATTATTATTTTTTAATTATTAGTTATAATATATGTGTACTTCTAGCCCAGGTTAAATTTTTTAATTAGCCCAATATTTGGTCCAACTTATTTCTGAAATATATTTGTGAGTTTTGTTTGCTTTGATTTATTAAAAAAATAATTCAAAGAAAGAGAAAACAGCTCTGTTCTAGTCATGTTTCTTCCTAATTACTCTAAAAGTTTAATTTTTATCAAGACTTTTGTATTTTCTAAAATTATATTTTGTTATTTTTGAATTGATTGATTTTATTGATGTGTGTAATCGTGAGTTTCTTGTAAATAATTGTGAAGTGAACTTTTTGAAATGATTTAATCTTACTTTCTATGACTTTCTATGGCATTTTTGTATTTTTTTTAATTGAAAAATGGAAATGATTTGTATTTTCAAGTAATTTATTTTTAGGATTTATATATTTAAAGTTTTTTCATTTCTTTGATCTAAATGAGGTGTTTTTGTTTTTGTTTTTTTAAAATGAGGTGTTTTTGAGTGGTTCATCTTTAAATTTTTTCATTATGTATTATATTATTTGAAATATCATATTTTTTATTTTAATATATTGTAAGGATATCAATTGAATGCGATGGTTTATATATTATATATATAACTTAATTTTTTTTACAACCATCAACATTTTTTCGGAGTCATCTCACTTGTACATCTATCACATCTTTAGTAGTTTATATTTTTTTGTCATTATATAATATTTATAATTATCATTAAATGTTTGCGAGTGTTCCTTGATTATAAATTATAATTTTAATATATTTTAATTTTTAAATATTTTATTTAAATTATTTTAATTTTTTCATCGAATTAATCAGCCCAGGATGAAATTTTTTTCTAGCTACGCCCCTGGGTAAGATTCTCTTGTTTCGTGTCAAACATTGAACCCAAAAAGGTTGAAGAAGCTTTAAAAGATGATTTTTGGGTCAATGCTATGCATGAAGAGTTAGAACAATTTGTTATGAATGATGTTTGGTACTTGGTACCGTGTCCTACTCATGGTAATGTTATAGGAACTAAGTGGATTTTCAAAAATAAAACTCATGAGTCGGGAAACATCATTAGAAATAAAGCTAGGTTAGTAGCTCAAGGGTATACACAGGTTGAGGGGTGGATTTTGATTAAACCTTTGCTCATGTAGCCCGCATTGAGTCAGTCCGACTTCTGCTTGCTATTTCATGTAACATGGGAATGAAACTTTTTCAAATGGATGTAAAAAGAGCCTTTTTGAATGGGATCCTAAATGAAAAAGTTTATGTGAAACAAACTAAAGGGTTTGATGATCCAAATCATCTTAATTATGTGTATAAGTTGAAAAAGGCATTGTATGGATTGAAGCAAGCACCACGTACATGGTATGGAAGACTAACCGAGTACTTGCTCAATATTGGCTTCAAAAGAGGTGAAGTTGATAAGACTTTATTTGTGCAAAAGTTTCAAGGTAATATCTTATTTTGCCAAATTTATGTAGATGATATAATTTTTTGTGCTTCAAATGACAAACTTGTTGATGATTTTGTGAAGTGCGTGTCTTCTACATTTGAAATGAGCATGGTTGGTGAGTTAACTTATTTCTTGGGTTTGCAAGTAAAACAAATGCATGATGATATATTTTTGTGTCAAAGCAAGTATGCTAAAAATTTGGTGAAAAAGTTTCTGAATGACAGCACTAAACACATGCGTACACCTATGGGGTCAAATGAAAAACTATCTAGGGAGGATGTTGCCGAAGGTGTTGACAACACCTTCTACAAAAGCATGATTGGTAGTCTTTTGTATTTGAGTGCTACTAGACCTGATATCATGTATAGTATTTTTCTGTGTACCAGATACCAGTCTAACCCAAAAATTACTCACTTAAAGGCCGTGAAACGTATACTGAAATATGTGGCAGGTGCTTTGAATTTGGGTTTGTGGTACACTAAAGAAACCAATTCGAATTTGGTAGGGTTTAGTGATGCTGATTGGGCTGAGGATTTAGATGAGAGAAAGAGCACTACGGGAGGATATTTTTACTTGGGGAATAACCTAGTGTCTTGATATAGTAAGAAACAAAATTGTGTCTCACTTTCTACTGCCGAGTCTGAGTATGTTGTTGCTCACAACTTCTATGGATGAATCAAATGCTGAATGATTATGGAGTTAAGAGTGATACTCCTATTGTGTACTGTGATAATTCTAGTGCCATTGATATATCCAAAAATCCAGTACAACACTCTCGAACCAAATACATTGACATTAGACATCACTTCATTCGAGATTTGGTCGAGAAAAGCATGATCTTAATTGAGTTTGTGGGAACAAATAACCAATTAGTTGATATATTCACAAAAGCTTTGGATTTCGAGAGATTCTCCAGTCTAAAGAAGTCTCTCAGTAGGTGTGCATTATAGACAGAACCAAGATGTTTTCGGGAGTGTTGCCAACACTCTGTGACAACACCTTTTCATGCATGTGCATTTTTAAGATTCATTAGGCATATTGCATTCATGCATTCATTCTGTTTTGTGATGTGTTTGATACTTTGTAACCATCCACAGGTTTTCACTCAGGATTCTTTACAAAATGTTTTACAGTTTAATATGGATTAATTGAAGAAGAGTTCTAACTAAGTCACAAAGTAGTGGAGGGACGTTCGTGTATTCCATGATCATGTCCCAAATAAAAAGTGACTTTAGAATTTGAGAATCTCAATTGAACAAAAAATTTAAACTTAAGTTGAGTCAATCATCAAATTTTATTGAAAATCAGAAGCAAATGGAAAAAGCTACCTAAAGGGGTCCATTGAAGATCGTTTTTTTTAGTGTGCAGGCTACCACTTCTGTAATAATGAATTGAATACCAAAATTTTTTCTGAATCCTAAAGTGTTGCTGAAAGATGTTGCCAACATCGTTAAAAACACCTCATTTGTCAACATTTTTTTTTTTGCATGTGATCGCATTTTACTTTTATGTCACACTCTGTTTTAGATATATTTAGGACATGCATATTTTTTTTGTAAATATCTTTGGCCGAAAGGTTTTAAATTCTGATCGAACGAAATTTTTGAATTTTGCCCTATTCACTGAATTTTTGAATTTGAATGTGATTGGATTTTGTTTCAGTGGTGTTATATTCTAAGGAGGAGTTTAATTTGAAAATATTTGGTGAAATATTTAGACCTAGATTATCGGTAAAAATCGAAAAGATTTATTGCCTAATTTAAATCAGATTTGTTACCGTTGGGAGATTTTGTTACCGTTGGGGCCTACTGAGAATCCGAGTGGCTTTATAATAGATTGTGTGCTACAATCCAGTGTTTATATGTTTTTGGAAATTCATTAGTCTCTTGTTCTAGCCTTCGAGTTCTTTTCATCTTCCTTGTCCCTGTTTACAAATTGCCCTAAATTTTCTTTCGGACTGTCACTTTCAGAAATTTTAATGGCAGGAAAGAACTTTGATCCTCAAGACATCCGCTCTGAGATGGGATTTTCATGGATGCTGCGGAAGGTGTTCCAACACCTACGTCACCATACCCTGTCATTGAACAAGCTCTGATTCAATTTGCTGAGGAGCCTGTGCCATTGGACTTCATCGCTCTAGGAGAGCCTGGTAATGCTATTGACGTGGAAAATTTGCCTGACATGTCCGTGCTAAACAAGGTGTTTCCCACGAAACCCTTAACTCACCGATCCAAACGTCAAGCAGGATACAATCCAGACTACACTGCCACCAAAAGTTTTCGAGGGAAGGGTCAACCATCGAGACCTTCTCTGGTGGACACAGAGTACTCCTTTGGTGATGCAAGCGATGAT
The DNA here is from genome assembly GCF_033568475.1 of Henckelia pumila. NCBI lineage: Eukaryota > Viridiplantae > Streptophyta > Magnoliopsida > Lamiales > Gesneriaceae > Henckelia > Henckelia pumila. Next base: position 35,995,291 of record NC_133122.1, read on the forward strand.
GAAGATTACAAACTTGTGCATCGGAAAAGGGGAAATACTTCTGTGATGGAACCTTTGGGACATGCTATCCCGGCTCCATTTGCTGTTGTCAAAGCATCTGAGGATGATTCCAACTCTGATGATGATGAGTCCTCTGCCTCAGAGACTAACACCACTGTTCATGCTGTCAAAGAAGATGCATATGCATCTGTTCCAGTTGTAGAGGAGACATCTACAGTTGCTCCACTTGTGTTTTCTGATGATGAGAAAGCATCTATTGAAAAATTTCTAGCCGGAATAAAGAAATCCAAAGGAGAGAATCCTTTGTTACTGCTTCAGGTTCTGATGATGAACCAGACGAAGATATGATGCAGGAATTTGCTGATAACCGTCTTTACCCCTCTGATAGTTCCAGCACTGACTCGAGTGAAGACTTAGATGCTGAGAAAGAATTGGAAGAAGAGTCAGCTTCTGATGACTCTGAGGAAGAAGAAGAGGATGTTGAGGAAGGTGTTGCCGACACCCTGGACAACACCTTAGGTGAAGACTACCGGATAAATGAGTCTTACTCCTCAACTTTTTATTCCAAGGAAATTGCAGATTGCTGGGATAAGTATGTTGACCGTGAGTTCCTTGAGGAACTCAATATTGATGTGGAGAGCTATGAAGCTCAAAATTTGGTTAGATTTTTTGAGGTGAGAAATTTTCTAGCCACCGTCTCCACTGCTGGTCCGTATTGCAGGGAAATTGTTCGAGAATTATACAGTAATTTTACTGAAGTTGTGAAGGATCCACGATATGTCAAGTATGGGAAGGTATATGTGCGAGGGTAGATTTTTGCCTTTAGTCCTGCTATCATCAATGGTTTTCTCCATACACCTTTTGTTGATGATGCGGCACTGCCTACCATGGATGAGATGACATCTCTCATCACAGGAGGACAAGTCACTGTATTTCCAGCTCACCCTAAGAAGTTGCAGGCTGCCAAGATTACCTTCTTCTACTCTGTTCTACACAAGACCGCTGTCAAGACATGGACTCCATCTGGAAATTCCATTGTTGTCACAAAGCACCAGGCTCCAGTCTTGTACGCTATTGGAACGGGAATCAATTTCAATTATGGTCGACTGGAGTTTGACACGGTAATGGCCTTCGCTAACTGTGCTCAACCAACTCTAAAACTACCATACCCTTCTCTGATCTACTCTATGTTGATGTCTCAATAGATTGAGAAGGATGATGATGAGGTTTTTATTGAACCAGAAGAGCTGCTGAAAATAGCACCTGCACTGCTGCGAGGAAGCAGGAAGATATACCTACATTGGTCTGAATCAGGTGTTGTGGTAGATGTTGCCAACACCTCCTCAGCCACTGCAGTTTTTTTACCACCCTCTGCTGCTCAGAACATTGATCCTACTTTTGTTCAAGCTCAATTGTTGCATGCTGAGCAGAAGATTGCACAGGCTAAAGCTGATCTAGCTTATTATGAAGGGTTGACGGCTCACTACGAGTCACTACTAAGTGGAGCTGGCCCTTCTGAACAAAAAAGAGGGAGAAGAAAGTGAAGCTGGTGAAGAAGCTGAAGCGGATGGCTCATTTGAGAGCAATCAATTCTAGTTTTGTTTTTGCTGGTTTAGTTTGTTTTTAGATTTGTTGTTTCTAAGTTTTCGTTTTTGCTCTGCTCCTAATCAAAACCGCTTTTGTGATTTTAGCTCTGATATGTTTTTTTTTTGTTTCTCCTTATATATATGTATATCGATCTGGAGTGCTGTAACTAGATGTTGCCAACATCTTGTGACAACACCCCTGCTTATACTTAGGGGAAGAATCTGTTCTCCTATTCAGGGGGAGTTTTTTATCAAGGGGGAGTTGAGTTGTTATGCTTAAAAGGTGTTTTTGTCCAGAAAGGCAAAAAGGGAAAGATTGAAAGGAATACATATTCCTTAAATCTTTTCTATCTTTAAAAGATTAAATTTGGTCTTTTGCCTTTCTTTGATCACAAGTTTTAAATCTTTTATCTTCTTATTTATTTAGATTTGAGATATGGTTAATTTTAATATTTATTTATTGTCTCGTCTCTAATGATTTGTTTCCTTTGTATTGTAAATTTGAATTAATAAAAAAGAAACAATATCTAGAATCTTATGTCTACAAGAAAACATCTATAAGGAAGGATTCTCTAAACTTATTTAAGAAGAATAATAGACCGACCAAGATATATAGTGAGACCGATTGAGAGAGCTAAAAGGCGAGAACAAATCTGAAGATTTTTTGAAGTGGATCTTGGGTCGTGAGTACTTGATTGCCTTGAAGTAGGGGTAGAAACGAACCGAATCGAGCCGAATAATGGTAAAATTTTAAGGTTCGAATTCGGCTCGATAAGAGTATATTCGAGTTCGATCTCGATTCGAAGTTCGATAATTTCAAATATTTTGGCTCGAGTTCGGCTCGAAATGAAGCTCGAGTTCGAGTTCGGTTCGAAATATTCGAATCTATTCGTGAAATATTCGGATATTATGGTTTGAAAGCTCGAAATGTATATATATTATTATATAATTATATTATATTAATTAAATATTAAGGCTCGCGAACTATTCGCGAACTATCGAACAGAGTAATTTCGGCTCGAGCTCGGCTCGAAAAAAAGTTCGAACATGTTCGAATTCGACTCGAGTTCGATAAGCTCGAATACGAATCAAATATTTATCGAGCGGGCTCGTAAAGCTCACGAACAGGTTTAATTCGTTTGCACTCCTACCTTGAAGAATTGAGGATCACTCGAAGATCAAAGATTGAACAGTGTTGTTGCATCAAGATTTTTCTCCTTGCTTCATATAGAATTTTTAGGAGAACTTTTATTGTGTATTTTCTCACTTGCGTTGAGAAAATTGGTTTTTACAATAATCACTAGTTTTTAGGATTTGTAAAACTCTTTGATTATTTTCTAGTGAAAGTTTTGCCCTGAGGCGCTGCAAGAGTATTTTATACTCTTGCTTAAAATATTTGAGTATATTTATTTGGTTGCTTGTTTATTTTATTCACGCTTAAATTATATTCCGCTGCAAATTACTCAAGGTGTTATTGTAGGTGTTGTCAATAGCTTGTGATAACACCTAAAACTGTTTATGTGCAACCATTATTTCCTTTCAAGTTGGGACTTGGGATATGGATTTTCTTGATCAGATCATGAGATATTCAATTACACAGAATTACGCGGTCATTGGTTTTTTTTTTTTTAATTGTTTTGAAATCAACAATCTCCAAAATGAAGACTGGAACTCTTGTGGATTCGGAGTTTCTGGAGTTGACGCGACGCCTATTGATTATAACAATTTTGACTTTTTGAGTAACCGAAACTTTGAATGGCGGTGATCCCAAATCTCAGGTTCCATTTTCCACAGATGTGTATGTCTCTTGTCAAAAAAAAGGTTTGACCCCGAAGGAAACCTCATTCCACATGAGTCAGAGGCTTATTAGTTCAGAGTATGTCTCTTGTCAAAAAAAGGGTTGACTCCGAAGGGAACCTCGTTACACATGAGTCAGTGGCTCATTAGCTCAGAGTATGTCTCTTGTCGTATATCATTTTAGACGTCAATCCGTTCCATGCATATATTAATGCGTAGAGATTGTCAAAACGGGATAACAAGATAGTCGGCTGGTGTTTTTAGGTGTAAGGACCCGATTTTACTCTATTAATTAATTTGTGTGTTAAAAATATGTATTTATAAATATCGGTTTATCGACGATATTAAATTGCATATTTGATTTATAAATCACACAGGAGTTGAAATAACTCAAACCGGGTCAAAGTTTTAATCCCGAATGAATAAAATAAGACACACATTTAAACTAAACCATATTTTAATTATGGATATACATATAGATATGATACATATCATATTCTCTCTCATCACCATCATCTTCTCAGCGTCTGTATCGATTTTTCTTTCTTTTTCTTTCAACATTTCTTCCGTCACTTTAAATGCACGTATCTCCTTCGTTTTTGGCCGGATTTCAAAAGTAAATATAGTTCCGGAATCCTCGTGACGAGACCTATCTTTTGATACCGCTTTTGTAATATTTCCTCGCAATACTCGGAAACCCGCCGCCCCCTGTTCACGTTTTCCGGCCGATTTCCGTCGCCATCATCGCCAGTCTTCGTGGTGTTTGCTTTAGAGACGATTTGAGTTTAGTTTTGAGTCCTTAATCGCAACTTCAGAGACTGTTTTGGGGTGAGCCGATTTTTAGTTCAACTTATATGATTTTTGGTTGAATTTTGATTTAAAGAATTGATAATTGTTGTGTTTTGGATGTAGGAACAACATTTTTGTGGATTTGAGGAATTGAACGAAATTTCCAGACTTAATTGTAGAATTTTGGAAAATTCAGATTTATATAAGTTGGGATTTTTGACGTTTATAGTTGTTTTAATCATTATACGGTTGCTTAGTTGTGTTAGAACTAGTATATATGATTTTTTAGTTTGTATGAGCAATTTTCTGGAAAATTTCAGATTATTTACCTTTGGGTATTGCGACATTTTAGAGTCATTTATCGAGATTTAGACATTGATAGGATGACTGAATATGAAATATGAATATTTGGAACTGTTAGTTTGATTTTTAGACTTAGTTCCGATAATTGTCAGATTTGTAAACGAAAATAGGAATTGATGTGAAATAAATGGTTTTTCACAGGATTGGAGTATTCGAATATTACTTGAGATATTTCTGTGGTAATTAAGTGTTGGTTGAGGTACGTATGAGCTGTTTATATTACGACTCCTATAATGGCATGTAATGATATTAAGTATTTTGTAATGAGTGATAATGTGTTTTATGTGCTTACGTGGATTATATGATTGCATTAACTCATTTACAAGTTTACATAGCACGTTGAACCTTGACTCCTTTGATTACTATTGATATTGATCTCTTGAGATGTATTGAGTCATCATGGAGCGAGTGACATTGTTTTAGTGCACTCCTGAGATAGCATGAGGCACGGACAGGTAGCTCCTGTCGCCCTCTGATGCTACGTACGACACTCCTGATGACAGCATGAGGTTGGACGGGTCGCTCCTGTCACCCTCCGATGCTACGTGTATGGATTAGCAGTGATGATTCGAGGTCTGCTGCGTTCCTGGCACGGGTGGCCACTGAGTTTATTGTGATACGATTATTTGGACTCCTTTTGGTATCCCTTATTTCATTGATACCTGTCACGTATTACATTGCATTTCATTGCATTGTACTTGATTTTATTCATGTCAGTTATATTTGTCGTAATTTTTATAGTTCGTCGTACTGGGGTCTGACCCCTGTTTTCTTTTTATGCTGTGGTTGTTTGTGATTCCATAGCAGGTTATCCAGGGGGATTTGACGCATCTGGTGGAGCGTCATCTAGTGGTACCTAGTGAGACGAGCGTGGAGTCGAGTTCCCAGATATATGTATATATATCAGTTTAGCGAGTTTTATATTTGCCGGGGTGATGCCCTGTGTATCTGTATAAATAGTTTTGGACCTTGTTTTGAATTTTTATTTGTGTGATCGAGCCTTGCCGGCTCTGCATGTGTTTAGTCCTGGCCAATGCGGCTATAGGTTTGTAAATTGGAGTTGTGACTCTATTTTCGAGTATATATTGCTGGTTGTGTTGTACAGATTTTTGGGATGTCCTATTTACGAATAGGTCATGCCGAAATTTCTGTAGGCCCAAACGCAAATTTTTAACTCGTTTTCGCTGTTTACATTAATTAATCCTGGTTGTCTGATCATTAAATATTAAATCAGGACACGGGCCCTTACATTTGGTATCAGAGCGTATACTGGGATATGCTCGAATTAGAGTCTAGGACACTCGATTTTAGACACTAACAAAATGGTTGCGTATGTGTGTGACTACTTGTTCTTACGTGACTTACTTGTGGTGTTTATGTTTGAACGTATTTGTTAGAACCAGTAGTTCTTGGCTTTAGAACTTCGTTTATGAATTCATATTAGAACTCTGAGTTTCTATCATAGTTTTCTGTTTGTTAAGATATTTCTGCCTATGTTTAAATCCTTGTGTCTTGTAGAATGGCAACGGGAGGAAGAGGTAGAAAAGGAAAGGAAGTTGTAGAAGAGTCTGCAGCGGAAAATGTTAGAAATCTTGATGATATTGTCAGGGGAAGACGTGGTCGACCAGCTGTTCAGCCTCCGAAAGATGTGGAATTAGAGGTGGAACAACAACCACGGGTAAATCCTGACAAAGGAAAAGCGATTCAGGCTGAGGCTGATCCAGTAGCCCAATTGACTGAGAAAATGGGAGGAATACGATTAATAATTTCTCAATTTCAAGAGTTGCGTCCGCAAAAGTTCTTTGGCAATGAAGGAAGTGAGAAAGCTGCTAGTTGGTTGAAAAGTCTCAACAATATGTTTAATGGATTAGAATATCCTGATGACATTTCGACTGAAGTTAGTTCCTTTTCAGCTGAAAGACCGAGCGCAACTGTGGTGGGAAACGACAGCAGAAACACTTTCTGATTCTGGTGAAAAGATCACATGGGAAGTATTTTGTAAGCAGTTTGCACAAGAATATGCACCACCATCATACTATTCTGCTAAAGAAGATGAATTTAATCTGTTGGTGCAAGACAATAAATCTGTTGCTGAATATGCTTCTCAATTTTCTGCTCTTTTGGCTTATGTCCCACATGTTGCAAAGAATGATCGATCAAAGCTTTCACATTTTCTGAAGGGGCTTACACGAACGATCCATACGTTGGTAACTACTGGAACTCCATCTACTTATATGAAAGCAGTAGAAAAGGCCAAGAAAATTGAAGCAAGTCTACTCAGGGGTGAACCACAATCAATCCCAGCAGCTAGTCCTCAAGGAGCTAAAAGCAGTTCACAGACACCAATGGGTTTACCTTCATATCATCCTACACAATCTTCTCAGCAAGCGAAAAGGCCTTGGTTTAAAGCTAGAGGGAAGCCATTTAAAAAGAAACCACAGTCTAGTTCCTCCAGTTCTAGTGGTAGTCGTGGTGGAAGTTCAGTTGGATCGTCTGAGAGAGTGTACTGTGACAGATGTGGTGGTAATCATTTGAGTGCACATTGTACAGGATTTCCAGGAACTTGTTATACTTGTGGGTAGGCTGGACATTCGTCTCGAGTATGTCCAAATGCTGGAAGACAGCAATTTCAGCCACAACAGTTTGGCCAGTTTTCTGGACGACCATCATTCAGACCATATGCTCCTGTACCACAGTTTGCTCCTACACAACCTTATATTCCAGTACAGTCCACTCAGCAGCCTAGGTATCCATCTCCTCAGAGTCAGCAACGTTTTCCAGGTCCACAGCAGGCTCAAGTCCATGCTATGACTCAGGATCAGGCACAAGATGCACCTGGGGGAGTTATTGCAGGTATTTGTTATATTTTTGAGTATCTTGCACGTATCTTGATAGACACAGGAGCATCTCATTCATTTTTATCTGTTACATTTGCTGATGAGCATCAGATTGCTTTTACCCCGTTATTGGATACTGTGTCTGTTGCTACTCCTGCTGGTGTTTTCTTGATGTCTAATGAGATAGTTTTGAATTGTGTGATTAGATTTGAGGATAAGATCATGATAACCAATCTAATCAAACTAGCTATGTCTGATTTTGACTGTATCTTGGGTATGGATACACTGATGAATTATAGAGCTACGGTTGATTGTTTCCATGGCATTGTGAGATTTAGACCGTATTATGGCAATAAGTGGAATTTTTATGGTAATGATTCACAATCTCGCATTCCATTAGTATCGGCAATGGAAATGTTTAGATTATTGTCGATAGGAAATGAAGGATTTATGATTTATGCTCTTGATGCGACGAAGGAAGAGAAATTGAAAGTTTCAGATATTCCTGTCGTTAAGGATTTTCCTGATGTATTTCCTGATGCGATTCCGGGTTTTCCGCCTCAAAGGGAAATAGATCTTAGCATTGAATTAATGCCAGGGACAAGTCCTATTTTCCGAGCTCCATATCGATTAGCTCCAGCAGAATTGAAAGAACTCAAGACGCAATTGCAAGATTTGCTGGAAAAAGGTTATATTAGACCAAGTGTATCACCTTGGGGTGCTCCAGTCTTGTTTGTGAAGAAGAAAGACGGAACGATGAGAATGTGCATCGATTATCGACAATTGAATCAGGCTACTGTGAAGAATAAGTATCCTTTGCCACGAATTGATGACTTGTTTGATCAGTTGCAGGGTATATCTGTATATTCTAAAATTGATCTTTGTTCCGGATATCATCAACTTCGAGTTCGAGAGGAAGATGTTTCCAAGACAGCATTTCGAACGCGTTACGGACATTATGAATTCTTAGTTGTGCCTTTCGGGTTGACTAATGCTCCAGCGGTTTTTATGGATTTAATGAATCGTGTGTTTCGGGAGTTTATAGATCGATTTGTTATCGTTTTCATTGATGACATTTTGATTTATTCTAAGTCAAGGAAGGAGCATAAAGAACATTTAACATTAGTTCTTCAGACACTCAGAACATCACAATTATATGCTAAGTTTTCGAAGTGTGAATTTTGGCTGGACAGAGTATTATTTCTAGGACATGTGATATCAGCACAAGGGGTATCTGTCGATCCTAGTAAAATTGAAGTTGTTCTTAATTGGTCTCGACCAACCAATGTCTCTGAGATTCGTAGTTTTTTGGGTTTGGCTGGATATTATAGGCGTTTCATCAAGGGATTTTCCGAAATAGCTAGGCCTATGACTATATTGACGCAAAAAGATCGACGTTTTGTGTGGACTGAGGAATGTGAAGCTAGTTTTCAGACTTTGAAAGAGAAATTGACTACGGCTCCAGTACTAGCATTACCTTCAGGCTCAGGTGTATTTGTTGTCTGTACAGATGCTTCTTTGAATGGACTGGGTTGTGTTTTGATGCAAAATGGACGCCTGATTGCGTATGCATCTCGTCAATTGAAACCACATGAGACTCCTTATCCAGTTCATGATTTAGAATTGGCTGCCATTGTGCATGCATTGAAAATATGGCGTCATTATCTGTACGGTGACAGTTTGTGATTTATTCCGATCATAAGAGTCTGAAATATTTATTCACACAGTCTGATTTGAATATGAGACAACGTCGATGGTTGGAATTACTTAAGGATTTTGACTGTGATATTCAATACCAGCCAGGAAACGTGAATCAAGTTGCAGATGCTTTGAGCAGAAAAGTTCATACTAAGATGTTGGCATCGTTAACTATTTCTAAAGTTCATGAGCATTTGAGAACTTCAGGATGGACTTATCGAGCTAAAGGTAATCATTTCATAGTTTCATCTATACAAGTTAAACCACGAATAATTTCAAAAATCAAAGCAGCACAAAAGACTGATCCATATATTCATCATTTGAAAGAATTAACTCCAGCTGGTCAGTCAGGGAAATTTCTTGTTGCTTCTGATGGATGTTTGCATTATAATGGTAGACTTATGGTTCCGAATTTGATAGATTTGAAAGACGATATATTACGAGAAGCTCATTGTAGTCGACATAGTGTACATCCTGGAATTAGAAAAATGTATCATATCTTGAAAGCCCATTACTGGTGGGAAGGTATGAAGAATGATATTTCTGATTTTGTGGCTAAGTGTTTGACGTGTCAACAAGTTAAGGCTGAAAGAATGAGACCAGGTGGTATGTTACTTAGTCTTGAAGTACCACAGTGGAATTGGGAACACATTACTATGGATTTCGTGACACACCTACCTCGATCTAATCGTGGTTGTGATGCCATTTGGGTTATTGTGGATAGATTGTCTAAATCTGCCCATTTTATTCCATATGATCGTACGTGGACATATACGAAAATGGCAAAAATGTACATTGATCAGATAGTGCGATTGCATGGTGTGCCAGTTACTATAGTATCAGACCGTGATCCCAGATTTACTTCTAAGTTTTGATCTAGTTTGCAATCAGCTTTGGGTTCTAAATTGGCCATGAGTACTGCCTATCATCCACAGACAGATGGTCAATCTGAAAGGACTATTCAGACACTTGAAGATTTATTACGAGCTGTTGTGATGGATTTTAGTGGTGGTTGGCAAGAATCTTTTAGCTCTGGTGGAATTCTCTTACAATAATAGTTATCAAGTATCTATCGGGATGACACCATTTGAAGCCTTGTATGGCATAAAATGTAGATCTCCGATCTGTTGAGAAGAAGTAGGAGAACGACAGTTGTCAGGACCAGAGTTTATTCAAGAGATGAAAGAAAAAGTTGACCTGATCAGGAAAAGAATGAAAGCAGCCCAGGATCGTCAAGCCAGCTATGCTAATAACAGACGTAGACCTTTAGAATTTCAGGTTGGCGATTTTGTTTTCTTGAAAGTATCACCATTTCATGGTACTATGAGATTTGGGCGTAAAGGGAAATTAGCTCCTCGTTATATCGGTCCATACGAGATTGTTGAGAAGATTGGTATTTTAGCGTATCGTTTGAACTTGCCGCAGAGTTTGTCTGCGATACATGATGTATTTCACGTATCTATGCTACGGAAGTATGAACCAGATCCTTCTCATATCTTGAGGGCTGATGATGTGGAGTTGGATAGTTCCCTTAGCTATGTTGAATATCCAGTGCAGATTCTTGATCGTAAAGAAAAGCAACTTAGGAACAAGACGATTCCTTTAGTTATGGTGGAATGAAGTAGACATGGGAGAGAAGAAGCCACATGGGAATTGGAGTCTAGAATGCGTCAAGAATGGCCTCACTTGTTTGAAAATATGATGACTTATTCCATGTACTCTAATTTTCCTATGTACTATCAGTGGTAGATGTTTAACCACTTTGTATATAAGTTTGATGTGTGTTTAATTTCGAGGACGAAATCTTCTTTTTAGAGGGGGAGAAATGTAAGGACCCGATTTTTACTCTATTAATTAATTTGTGTGTTAAAAATATGTATTTATAAATATCGGTTTATCGACGATATTAAATTGCATATTTTATTTATAAATCACAGAGGAGTTGAAATAACTCAAACCGGGTCAAGTTTTAATCCCGAATGAATAAAATAAGACACACATTTAAACTAAACCATATTTTAATTATGGATATACATTATAGATATGATACATATCATATTCTCTCTCATCACCATCATCTTCTCGGCGTCTTTATCGATTTTTCTTTCTTTTTCTTTCAACATTTCTTCCGTCATTTTAAATGTCCGTATCTCCTTCGTTTTTGGCCGGATTTCAAAAGTAATATAGTTCCGGAATCCTCGTGACGAGACCTATCTTTTGATACCGCTTTTGTAATATTTCGTCGCAATACTCGGAAACCCGCCGCCCCCTGTTCACGTTTTCCGGCCGATTTCCGTCGCCATCATCGCCAGTCTTCGTGGTGTTTGCTTTAGAGACGATTTGAGTTTAGTTTTGAGTCCTTAATCGCAACTTCAGAGACGGTTTTGGGGTGAGCCGATTTTTAGTTCAACTTATATGATTTTTGGTTGAATTTTGATTTAAATAATTGATAATTGTTGTGTTTTGGATGTAGGAACAACATTTTTGTGGATTTGAGGTATTGAACGAAATTTCCAGACTTAATTGTAGAATTTTGGAAAATTCAGATTTATATAAGTTGGGATTTTTGACGTTTATAGTTGTTTTAATCATTATACGGTTGCTTAGTTGTGTTAGAACTAGTATATATGATTTTTTAGTATGTATGAGCAATTTTATGGAAAATTTCAGATTATTTACCTTTGGGTATTGCGACATTTTAGAGTCATTTATCTAGATTTAGACATTGATAGGATGACTGAATATGAAATATGAATATTTGGAACTGTTAGTTTGATTTTTAGACTTAGTTCCGATAATTGTCAGATTTGTAAACGAAAATAGGAATTGATGTGAAATAAATGGTATTTCACAGGATTGGAGTATTCGAATATTACTTGAGATATTTCTGTGGTAATTAAGTGTTGGTTGAGGTACGTATGAGCTTTTATATTACGACGCCTATATTGGCATGTAATGATATTAAGTATTTTGTAATGAGTGATAATGTGTTTTATGTGCTTACGTGGATTATATGATTGCATTCACTCATTTACAAGTTTACATAGCACGTTGAGCCTTGACTCCTTTGATTACTATTGATATTGATCTCTTGAGATGTATTGAGTCATCATGGAGCGAGTGACATTGTTTTAGTGCACTCCTGAGATAGCATGAGGCACGGACAGGTAGCTCTGTCGCCCTCTGATGCTACGTACGACACTCCTGATGACAGCATGAGGCTGGACGGGTCGCTCCTGTCACCCTCCGATGCTACGTGTATGGATTAGCAGTGATGATTCGAGTCTGTTGCGTTCCTGGCACGGGTGGCCACTGAGTTTATTGTGATACGATTATTTGGACTCCTTTTGGTATCCCTTATTTCATTGATACCTGTCACGCATTACATTGCATTTCATTGCATTGTACTTGATTTTATTCATGTCAGTTATATTTGTCGTAATTTTTATAGTTCGTCGTACTGGGGTCCGACCCCTGTTTTCTTTTTATGCTGTGGTTGTTTGTGATTTCATAGCAGGTTATCCAGGGGGATTTGACGCATCTGGTGGAGCGTCATCTAGTGGTACCCAGTGAGACGAGCGTGGAGTCGAGTTCCCAGATATATGTATATATATCAGTTTAGCGAGTTTTATATTTGCCGGGGTGATGCCCTGTGTATCTGTATAAATAGTTTTGGACCTTGTTTTGAATTGTTATTTGTGTGAATCGAGCCTTCAGGCTCTGCATGTGTTTAGTCCTGGTCAGTGCGGCTATAGAGTTTGTAAATTGGAGTTGTGACTCTATTTTCGAGTATATATTGCATGGTTGTGTTGTACAGGTTTTTGGGATGTCCTATTTACGAATAGGTCATGCCGAAATTTCTGTAGGCCCAAACGCAAATTTTTAACTCGTTTTCGCTGTTTACATTAATTAATCCTGGTTGTTTGATCATTAAATATTAAATCAGGACACGGGCCCTTTTATTAGGTTACTAAGAAAACATCAACCAACCTCATTGTTTTGAGCGGGCCAGGCCAACCCAATGGAATGATGTGTAATTCGAGTGGGTTGTGGCGGGTATTGGGTGGTCTGCTTTTTGGTTAATTGAAAAATTATCAATCCAACCTATTTATTTATATAACAGGACGGGCCCAGCCTATGTTCACATCTTTATTAAAAAATTTACTTTTTTTACATAAAAATTATAATTTTAATGAGTTGTTGTATCATAGTGAAATTTTATCTCATAAAATTGACTTGTGAAATCATCTCTCGTTTTTGTGTTCACAAATTGACATGATATATATATATATATATCAAGAGATCCTAATTAGGATTTTGGTCTATAAATTGGTTATTTTTTATTCTAGTTTTGTAATTTTTCAAAGTGTAGTTTTCATTCAATAACTTTAATTGATATTTTTTCCGTTATTTTTGTCCAAAATTGATAAATTCAAAGAACATTCCTTATTTGATATCGATATTTTTCTACATAGCTATAATGACGAAAATGAAAGCTATATATGCCTATAATACATGTATTAAAATCTAATGAGAATAATGACAAAGAGTTTTCCTCACATTTTGAAACCATTAGGTGTCGTTTTTTGTTTTTTTGTTTTTTTTTTCCTTTTTTAATATATGTAACAATTGACTTTATTTGCACCATAAGGAGCTACGTAGAGAATCGAAGGTACAAATAAGTCATATCCAATGGATTAATTTTGAATTCAAATGAAAAAAAAGAACAAAAAAAAAAATGAAGTATCAGATGAAAACCAAACTTCAACAAATTTACCGACCAGCAGAGATGATTCACGATCTGATTTTGCATTTTTGGTTTTTATTAAATTCAAACCGACGTTATGAACCTAAAGATTCAACGATTTTGGGCTCCTTTGGAATCGGTTAGAACTTCTCAGTATGTCAAAAATAAAACAACTAAGAAATCATTATTTTACCAGCTAACGAAATGAAGTTCATTATTATCCGGCTAGGTCGGTTTGAACCCAAAGCTACTTAAGTAGTTTTTAGAGAACGTTTTTAGCGAAGCAATTCTCAATTTTTTTTCACATAATTAGAGAGCTTCTGAGAAACACTTTAGCTTTTCTTTTCAACAAAATTTCAGCTTTTCTTCGCCAAAATTTTCGAAATTTTGTGAAAAAAACTAGAATTGCTTCCTAAAAACTCTCTCATAACGCTATCTTAATTTGCTACTCCGATGTCCCCTATTAACTTGATTCACTTGCACCCTTCTTAGCATTTCGGATCTGTCGATCCATGCGATTTTATAACAAAGAAAAAAAAAGCAAGAACGTTCCTGCTACCCAAAAAAAAGGGGATCATGATTTAGGGAAAAAAATGGCCCAAGGATCTAAAAGAAGGTAGCAACACACAAATGAATGAACCATTTCACTGAAATATCTTTCACTTCCCATTCTGCCATACTAGGATCCAAGGCAAACTTTCTCAACAAGAACATTTCCTATTGCGATCGATTCTATATGAAAACATCAAGTCCTTCCAAAAACCAGATGATAAACGACGTCATGAAATGAAAGGGACTGTGGCTGCATGTCCATGTTTCAAAATCTCTGGCCGTCTCTCATAACTTCTCACCTCTACCTCGTATCACCGGTCTTCTCCACTTGCCAATCATCGGTTTTGCAGCAGGGCATTATGAGGATGGCCTTCCGTTGAGCTAATTGATCGTATATCCCATGAGAGCACTTGCTTTATCAAGCTTAGATATTCCATCTGGACAAGGAGAAGTTTTAAAGTGACTTCTTTTCCTGGAATAGGCCGGAAAGACACAAAGTCCCAACTGTCAAAGCAATGTCTTTATAAGACAAAATTTAAACGTGAGTTTAACAGTCTTACCACCATTGCCCAACCAACAATGCGTGAGACTGGATGAAAAGTCCTCAGAGAAAGATAGACTGAAGGTACGGTCTAGTATATCATCCATCTGTTCAAGGAAATGGACAAGCTTATTTATTTCGAAGCAGAAACTACCTAACCAGAAGAAATGACAACGATTTCGGAAAGTTACATGCCCACATCCAAGCAATAGATGCTACATTACCTTGCCGCCATAAGGTCAGATATTTCAAAATAGATGCACAAAGGCTAAAATTTAAACCTTAAAAAAAGGCCTATTCCACATCAGAAATGTTCTACCCTCGAAAGTTCCCTTACAGATGAACGCCCATGGACAACAGAGGAGGAAGAGAACAATATTTCTTGAAATAGTAAATTAAGGGAGAACAAGAATACCTTTATCCCAGTACAGAACTGTCGCCACCCTGTGATGCTGTCACGAGTATGAGCAGATAGAGGTTTGATTGTCCAGAATTTGGCTGCCAACCAGATTTCAAGTACATAGGAAAGATGTTAAAACATGACGTCTCGAAAAAAAATGCCAAATAACAATATAGCTGAGAGACTAGGTGATGAAACAAAAGAGAAAATTCGTTTCACCAATAATAACCGTCAATATACAATGAAGACTTACGGTTCCGTCAACCAGATCCACGACCAGAGGAGCCAACACCGTATGTCCATGTAACTGCCTCCACCTAAAGACGAACCACACCCCAACCCCCCCCCTAAAAAAAAAACAAAATTTTTTTTTTTAATGCATGACCTCATTGACAAGAAAGAAAAAGCAAAACTATTTCATCATCAACCAGAGAAAAAAATGCATGCTTGTGCTTGTGCTTTCAAGAACCATCCTCATCAATTTGAGGGTAGTCTAGACATGTTGTTCTGAGTAATGAACCTAGTTTGGTCCAAGACTGAAAAAAAGTTGAGGCCAATGATTAAAAAAAAGTTTGAGATATCTATTGCTACAAATTAAGTAGTAGTGAGGATAAAGAACTACTTCAGTCCACAAAATGTGTTGTATTCAGCACAAAATACTCCCCCCCCAACTCGGAGTATCGATACGGAGTCTCACTGGTCCGAGTATATTCCTTGCGATAAATTTGGAACTCATTCATGTGCATAGGTTTACCAACCCTCATATCCACATTAGCCACTTTTGATTTCATATGTAGCCAATTTATCTCAGAGAACATTCCAATCTTAAACATACTACTTATGATTTGAAAAAGAACCAGTGACGAACAAAGATTGATGCATTTTGTCAAAGTATGAAGTCATTACTGATTATGTTGAATCGCTCTACAGGCCGCTCGGTTTAGTTTTAGTTTCTTGGAATTGTTCGTTGAAAAAAGTTCCATGAGACGATACATAGAAGAGGTTTTGGGAATATATATGAGCATAATTGAACGTCATGCTATTTGGCTTCTGAATAACTCAATAATACCTTTGCCACTGCCTTAATCCAATGGGACAGGGAACGATGTGAGAGATCTCGTGGCAAAAAGTTCCCAACTTTATTCACCTTTGAGTCTGAGGGTACCCTTACCTATTTATCAACTACAATATCTTAGGCTAAAGTCATAGAATTTAAGAAACCTTTGGAAGTGAATGAGAACACAAACCTTTGCCTTAAATTTGATTGTGATGGCTTATTCCTTAACTTATCCAAATGATTTGTTGTTTACGATGAAACACGTATATAATCCAACAGTGTGAATACCCTTCAAGACCCTCAAGAGATGCGTGTGGAACCCGGGTCAAATCAAATATTAAAGATGCTCTAGCAATAGGTACAAGTAAAGAAGCTGTCTTGGATTCCCATTCCTAGACAAAACACGGGAATGTTCACACACACACAGCCATTAATACCTTCGTTGTTTTGTACAACAAAGGAGAAAAGTGCAAACTTATTTGTTTAAAAAAATAAAGACCAAGTCAAGTAAGAAGTTAATGTCCATCATACTCGAAAAGATAGATTTATCGACTGCAGGATACAAACATAATGAGATAATATTTTCGTAAAAAATTTCAAGAAGCACATGATCCAAGATAATAAAATTAGTCAAAACCACTAAGCATGAGTGCTAATAAGTCAGAAGTCCAACAGAGGATAAGCAAGCATTGTTAAAGAACCATAAACTTCAATTTTCAATTAACACAAGCCCTTGCTAAAGATAATAAATTTCCTGAAGCTCTTTTACACACTGTAAAAAATTAAATTCATCATCCAAAATGAAATAAGGAGTCACTAATTCTGTCTGCACTATCAACGATTTACGAAGAAGTTTCTTCGTAATTTTGGTATGAGCCTAGTTCATCAAACCAAAGCTCATCAAATTTTAATATCAAAAACAAATGAGACTTTCCTTATGGTAGGATCAAGATCACCGCAATTGGTTAAAATACAAATAGGAACATTACAAGTCATAAGAATGCAAAACACTAGAGGATGCGTTTTTTCCCACATTACCCGCGTAGAGAAGCATGACTTGACCACCCCAATTTGTGCCATGGGGTATGCCTTCAATAACTTTGTTTCAGCATTGCCACATGTGAGGCTGGTTCAAGGCTTCTGCCGCAAAGCCTAGAACAAGACATGTAATTCGAAAATTATGAAAAGCAGCATGGGATATACAGGATTCTGATAATAATTTCCATGGAAAAGACATCGTAATACTCCTTATTTTACTTTGTGAACCAAGAAGGCAGACAAACCATGGCCTGGTGATTCAACAGATCCTCTGATGGCCATAAGAAAAAAAGAACAGCTAAATCAACTTCCCTGCCCCACGTTTAGGTTTGTTAGCCGTCTGCACCAACTAGAAGACGATGGAGGAAGGATGGAAAAAGGGGGTGCAATCATGTCGTTGGGGAGGTTTAGGAAATATATGGAACAAGTTATGAGTCAGGATTTGCACCTATGCTATTACATATTATTGTGGTTGTTTTCAGTTTGGATTGGTTGCACTAGCAGTTGTTTTTCTCAAGATGGTGAGTGGATAACGCAACTTCACAAGAACAAAGACATTCGACCTGGTCAATTTTTGGTGAGACGTAAATCTCATATTTGGGTCAGCCATGAAAAAATTTAACTTGTCACTGCCAACGTATTAACTTTTATCATAAATATGGGCAGAGTATAACCCGTCTCACAGATCTGAGACAAACGCTATTTAGAATTATGCAACAAAAACAAAACTGGAATCGATCGACACAAGTTTTGAACTTGAGGACAAAGTGAGTCTCAGATGGGACTATAAGATAGAATACTAATTACACGGTCCAATTTAGAACCATCAATTATTTATTGTCGTCTAATTTTCGATATGCAGATAAAATAGAAGATTCCTCGGTCATTGTTATTAACACATTCCATTCTCTCATATTTCTTCTTTTCTGGAGCTTCCAAGCAACAAAATGGCAAATTTATTCATCCAGTAATTTCATGCATCCTCCAAACATGTTCTGAAACACAATTTTCTTGATCATTCAACACCAAACCACTTACGCACTAAAAAAACATTACCACCCAAATAAACGAATCAGCAAAAAGCAGAGAGAAACATCAGTCCAAATTTCAATGCAACAGGTTTTCTCTGCTAGCCGCAGCTCCTCCAAAAAATTCTCGATTAACACACAAAAAAAAAAACCCAATAGGGGAAGAACAGTAAAAGTACCCGTTGAGCTCTGATGCACGGCCTTGTCCCTTTCAGGCAGAACACTTCTCCTCGGCAACCTTCAACGCTGCTTAAAACAAGTTCTTGCATTTTATCCGCGTACCCATTTGAATTCGATCTTGAATTTCGGCTCCACCAATAAAACTGAAATCAAAACATGAAGCACGCACATATTTCTAGTGCATCAATGGGAGAATAAATGCAACCATGGATTCAAATTCTTTTTTTGCAGGGATTGGGAAACTTACAAGAAATGGCAGCAGAGCGAGAAGCCAATGCGAAGGTGATGAAGAGAGTCCGCCACGGTGTGTTTTGGTCGGCCCTCTTTCGGCTGTTGTGTTCTACTGATTATTGTTTAATTCTCTTAATTTATTTTATAACCATAATAAATAGCCAAATTATTAATTATATGAATTTTTTTTAATTAGTAGATTTTTATTATTTATCAAAATTATAAAATTTTTGTGTCATTTGATATTTTTATTTACGAAACTGTCAGTCTATTTGGAAAACTGATATATTTAATGGGTTTTTGTGGCCATTTATTTAATAAAAAACTATATTTTTTGTATATTTTTGTTTTAATTTTTACAATTTATTTTATTTTTTTTACTTTTAAAAAAAATTTTACGAGTCACTAGTATATAATAAAATATCATATATTTTTCTGAAATTTTAATTTTTTTTATTTATAAAAAAGTTTAAATATATTCTAACTAAGAAGGTGTGATATTGATTTGATGAAATAAATGTCTTCTTAGAAAATATCAAATATTGAAGGTCCTTATTTATATAAGGATACTTTAGGAAATACCATATAAGAAAATATCAAGAGACCAAGCTTATTTTATGGTGGTCTTCCTATTCTTAATAATATTTTTTAAATTGTTTTCGCAATTTCATAGCTTTTTGGGCTTGTTTTGTAATAAATAGAAATATATGTGTCCCTGTATATATACATCCAAATTATCCATATCAACAATCTTTTGGACAAATCTATACATCAGAAGTCAATCGAGTTTCATGATCGTAAAAATATATAGATTTCCATCGCTACATGTAAGTACATCAGGGATGAGCTACGGGGCGGGTTTAGGCAAACCTGGAGACCCGCCCTCGCCTCTCATTGGATCCGGCAGGTTCAATCCGTGGCAAACCCCGTGGACCCGTCAAATTAAATATAAAATTAAATTTTATTAAATAAAAAAATTTAAATTAGTTAAAAAATTAGCAAACCAACATTTTTAATTTTTAAATTTATATTAATAATATTTATGACACAAAAATATTCCTACAAGTTTAAATATATAATTTTTTTATTTTTAACTTAAAAAAAAAAAAATTAATTAATAACAAAAAAATCATATTAATATATTTCCATATTAAAAATATCATAATATATTAAAATTATTTACATTCAAAAATAATTATAAACTCAAACTAAGAATCACATATTTGATTATGCGTGATATAAATAAATATAATTAGATATTATCAGTATATATACAAGTATATTTTATTTATATTTAATTATGATTTAATAATTACTGTTTTGACGGGGAGCGGGTTCGGCCAAACCCGAGACCCGCCCCCGAACCCACATGTGGACCCGCTATAATCGGGTCTAAATCATCTCTCCGGACTGAGGTTCAATGCGGGGACGGGTTTAAGCCCGACCCATTAACATCCCTAGAATTATTAATACCAAACACTTTCATACCTCAGGTTTGTACATCCCGATAAATTTGATTTCATAATCCCTTTTTGACTAAATACAAAGTTTAAAATTATAGTGCTCGTTCTCAAGAATCTTGCCCACAGATTATTTAAATTCAAACTATACTTAACTCTGGGATGAAATAACCGTGAGAAATAATGTTTTTCATTAAACATGATATAAAGTACGACATTCAGAATTATACGAAAGTCATGCATGATCGATTTTTATTGAGTAGAGATAAATCGAAGACAGATTCAAATATAATATATAGTAGTCATTAAATACATTCGATTTATTTTAGACATAAATAATTTTATAAGATTGGTTCATAGTTAATTTTATAAAACAAATCACTTATCAGACCAAAACTAAATTATTATTTTTTTTAAGTGCCACACTAGGGAATAATCTAATCGAGCTTAAATATCCTCTTGAAATATAATAGAAGCGAATTAAATGAATTTGTCACTTTCAAAATTTATCGCCCACGATATCAATTCATTACTCCCCATGTTCAAATAAAAAAATAAAATCATGCCCACATAAAATTACATTAAACATAAAGTTTATATTTACAGTTAGTATAATAGTTTATGCATGCTTCACATTCAAAACATAAATAAATAAAAAAACCTATAACTTAATTAGTACACTAATAATAAATATAACATATCATATCTTATTAAAAAAAAATTAATGCTATAACCATAAATAGTAATCAAATGAATCTCTTATGTGATTCAAAACGTATTCGAGTTGGATTATATGTTAAATGAACTTTTGATACAATTGGTCATGAATTTGATTCGTCCCACCAAAAACCTGTTCCAAGTGAAAACACATAGCTATACTAGGTGACTTTTTAATTAAGTTAGCATAGTTTTTGTATGCTATTGTACTCGGTCCAAAAATTAACCAATGATATTTAGAATTTCCATGCTTGAGGGTTTACAATTCTTCTCTTCGAGGAGATTTAGCTGCAGATGTTACTGATACTTTACTCTTGAAACCTTTTGCTAGTTAATATGTTTTTAATATTAAAAAATCACAATTAATTAAACCCAATTTTGACCAAATCTATGTGCTTTCTTTATGTCACCATTTCTCTGATTTATGCTCGTCAACCTTGCGCAGGTTTCATGCTAATCTGTCTCTGTATCGTTCCAATTTTATAGGATGTCCGCCGAAGGAACTCCTTCTTTTATGTCACCAAAAGATTAGTTCAATTGCCATCAATATGTAATCAAAACAACCATTATTTGATTCCATTAATTGACCAAACTAATAAGTTTGTTTGGTGTTCCTAGATCCAACGAGTCATTAATCCTAATGCATGCTAGATTAAGTAATATTAATTGTCCTTATTTTTCTGACATTAATAATTATTCTACACAATAAATATATAGTAAAATGTATTTCCACTATTTAAACTCGGCATTAAAAACCATTATAAATTTATTTTCGAGCGTAACGATTCTTCCTGAACATGTCAATTGACTAAGAAAATTAGGCATAGTTTGGTACACATGATAAGGGCTGAGTGATTAATAAATTATTCTCCTCCATCCCATATTTGGTACATATTTTTAAAAAACCCATGATAAGTCAATGGGCCCTTGATAAATGCTTTGACAAGGGGACTATGTATCCTTTTGATATGGTGTGATAAATTTAATACAGACTAAAAAAATACTACAAAAAGACATGATTACCCTCAACATCTAAAAAACATCTAAACTCTAATAACGCCTCTCATTCTGCTCCACATTACGGTAGAGGTTTAATTATGTCATTAAAATCGTTTATAGTAAATTTAATCACTCTTATTAAAATCATACCAAACATTTCACTATAGTATCCTATTATTTTCACTTCAACCTTAATTTATCCTTATATTATAATATCTTATACTTATCCTATCCTAGTGTACCAAAACTTTACCTAAGCATGAGCACATCTTCTAACCAAGAAGAAAGAAACTCAGCCTAATAATAAAAATAAAATAAATACTCAATATTTAATAATTATAGTATATAGTTGCATATTACGTATTATTGATTATTTTAATAATAATAATAACAATAACTCGGCTACTTCTTCGGGTAACTATTATTTTATTTCTTTAAATTAGCTATTAAACAAAAATTCTTTTCATTATACTAAATGTAACTTTAGAAAATATTAAGCATAGCTAATATTTAAAACATAATATAGATTAGTTATTTTAATACACAAATTCAAATTTTTTTTTTGTTTGGGATTCTAGATTGATGGCAAATGAGAGTTACAAACACTCCAATTTTATACAAGTTTACACCACCTTAACCAAAGGTTAAAATTACCGTCAACACATTCAATCTAATGGCTATTAAAAGCTATATGGAATTCTTCTAAACATTTCTATTTAAATGATGTGAGATGATTCTAGAATGACAATGCTAACAACTCATGAATATTCTAGAATCAGAGGAGTTAATTTTTAATTCACTGCATTTCTTATGTTTGTCTATAATTTCCAACAGAAGAAAATCGTATATAGACAATATAACCACCAATGGTGGGATTCGTGGGTTTTGGGTTATCCAAGATTTGCGGATTTGTAGTTAAAGAATGAGATATTTGCAATCCTCTGTGATTAAACTTATTAAAACGAGCTTGTAAGCTCCAAGAGCTTAAAAAGCTGTTTTACAAGCTGATAGAACTTAATTTTAAAAATAAGCATGTTAAAGTGTTTAGATAAAAGCTATTTTAAGATAACTTAAAGATGTTGATGTGTTTGGTCTTATAAAATCTTTTTATCGTCCGAAATGACCAAAAAAGTGTATAATTAAATGTAAAATAATGTTTCGAGTTATACATATATGAAAAAATAGTTTTTAAATATAAACAAATATTAAAAATAAAATTTTTATAATATTTAATTTTAGAAAAAATTATGTGATTTGGGAATTTGTTAAAAAATAAAATTTAATATATTAATGGTAGTGTAGGAATATGATGTGAGATTTATTAAAATATTTAAGGAAATTTTAGAAAAGATAGAATTTTAAAAGAAGATCGTTTTAAAAAAAGTACATTCCTCCTTAACTTTTATAAAACAACTTATTAGCTGTCAAACAGCTTCGTTTTGACAGCTTATAAGCTTTTTCTAAAAAAAATTACCAAACAGATCCGGAGAGCTTAAAAGTCTCTCCCAAACACCCTCTAAAGCTTAAAGGGATTAATAAATTTAATGTTGAAATTTGAACAAATGTGAATTTATTCCCAAAAAATCGAATGTAATGAATTATATTACAAAGAGAGCCCCAAAATTATTTATTACAAATAATGGAGAAAAATTCAAGTTTTTGACATCTGCTCAATGAATGAATACAATTAAAATACAATTACCTAATCCAAGTTAAACTATATAATATATTTTAAAAATTAAATCCTAATTATTGAATCGTTTTGGTTCAATTTATGTCTACTCAATGAAATGTAAAGGTTGACCTTAATTAATTAAAAAAAATGAAGGAGAAGATAAAATTGCATATTATAAGAAGAGGAGACCATACAACAATAAATAAATATATCAACCCAGGCTTAGGAGACATTAAAAAACGATATGTATAAAATGATGTGAAAAATTTTTAAAAATTATATAATGATATAAAATAAAGCTTAATTATTTGACTTAAGTAAAAAGTACAATTTTGGTCTTATTAAATTTTCGTACATATTTTGATCATTTTTATTTTTGATAATTAATTTCAATTTTAGTAATGTGTTGGTGATTAACTCAAAAGTTTGATGATTAAATGAAGATGCAAACAAAACCAACTCTACAAATAAGAAAAAACGGCGTTTTGCCACGGTTATAGCGTGACTAGAAACCGTTTGGGGCAAAAAAAAATAAAAAAAAATATTTAATTTTTAATTTGGCACGGTTTTGCCACGGTTTACTGAAACCGTCCGAAATAAGTATCGTGGCAAACGTATGCCATGGTTTAAAAAACCGTGGCAATCTATTTTGCTTACAAAAAGTGTGGCAATACAATTGTTCAACCGTGACAATCAATTTCCATGGTCAAAATAAAACCGTGGCAACTTTTTGCCACGGTTTTACTTAAATCCGTGGCAAAATTTGTCACGGTTAGGAGATTAAACCGTGGCAAAATTTGTGCACTATTTAGCCTACACCGTGGAAATATATTTAATATTTTATATTAAAATTTTCCACGTTTTATCCTAACAGTAGATAAATTTTAATGTTTTATATTAAAAATGTTTATTTATATATATTATTCAAAAATAATAAATATTTAATATTGGTAATTGCAGCGGCGTCATGACGGCGGCGGCGCAAGGCGCGCTGCAGGGCTACAAAAACACCTTACATAACACAAAAAAAAAAACCATTTAACGGATAAATCACCAAACACAAATTTAATACCATAAACAAATTTAAAAAATAAACTGACTCACCCGAAGCAACGACAGTGGCGTCCTGACGCCAGGCGGCAGGCGGCGACGACGACGGCGGGTCGACGGAGTCCACGTGAAAATGGCAACGAAAAAATTAAAAAACTCCAAGAAGCATGAAGCCTACAACCATGTAGATTTCAAATTACCATATTATTTTGAAGGATAAATCGATGGAAAGAGGCGGGGAGTGACAGCGGCGTAATAGGGTTTTGGCAGAAATGGAGGGAGGAAGAAGAAGAGGAAGAAGAAAATGAGATCGGGGAAAGAGAATTTAAAAAATTTTTTTGC